>NC_031778.1:14427204-14429308 GCF_001522545.3 Parus major | reverse complement strand
GCTGCCTGACCGCAGCTGGACCCTCTCCCCTGAAATTCAGGGGTGCTTTCAACCAGAAACAAGGTGAGGATGGCCAGGCAGCTCTCTCTGAGTCACCTGTTTTGCTTCCTCAAGTTCCTCTAGTGTGCTGCACTTATTTTTGGTGGGGTTGGATGCTGGCCAGGAGGTTTGGATGTGCTGACATTTATGATTTTTTTTTTCTGCATAACAAAAGTTTTGCTAAATGAGAAGGAAACAAACTCAGTGCCAGCTTTCACCATGTGTTTTAAACAAGATAAAAAGTGATTCTGGGCTGGCCATGGTATCCTCTAGACCTGTGGAGACAGCAGTTTCCCCTGGGGGGATGGTCAGGTGGCCCACACAGTGTGGAGGATACTGGGGAGTGACATCTCAGTGACATCTATTGGATCTGTCCATGTGAGCCCCAGGCACCAAGAGCAGGCAGGGCAGTGCTTGGGGTGAACAGCAGTGCAAGATCTGACCGTGCATGGCTGCACTCTGTTGGCTCTGGTGCTGTCACTGACACCAAGGCATCTCAGCCATCAGGGTGCTGCTCTGGAGGTGGAGTGGAGGGAGGAGAAGCACACGTATGTGGGGCCATGCATACATAGGGAAGTATTTCCCCATGTTTTGGAACCTGGCTAGGGTCATAGCCCAATGCACAAACAAGCAGGAACACTTCCCCCAGGAAAAGGTGGTTCTTACAGTGGGGTGTGGACATAAGGAGCAGCTGTGGAAACAAAAGACATACATATTTCTTTCCTCTTTTAATATAGTTCTTCCCCAAAGCAGGACTAGCCCATATTTATCTCACTGCCAGCTGTTTTGTTCTTTTTTCCCCCAGGCTGGGCAACGGTGTGGACAGGAGGAAACATCTTTTTTTTTTATTTAATGAGTTTTTCATGGGAAGATGTATCAGCCTGAGTGCTCAGGCTGGCTCTGCCCAGGTGTAGGCAGGAAGGATGAGCAGGGATCAGTGCAAACTCCATCTCCTTGCTTTGCCCAGCTCTTTTCCCTGGCCCAGCTGCTGCAGCTCTCAGGCACTCAGCAGCTGCAATGCAAAGCTGACAAATCGGCTCCCACCCACAGCCACAGCACCTCTGAGGGGGGGACACCCTTCCACAGGGACTGCCAGCCTCACGGTGGGGATGGTGACACCCAAATTGTCCATCACCAGGTCAGAGAGCCAGCAGCAGGGTGGGGATTCAGCAGGAGGGATGCAGCAGTGGGGTGGGATGGAGTGGCAGCAGCAGAGAGTTTTCAGCCAGGCTGGCTGCTGGCAGAGCTTGTCAGTGGGGCTCACAGAGTGAACAGAGCTGATGTGTTTTGGGGTGTCAGTCTAGAGCCTGGGAAATAAAGAGGACATACAAAAAGTTCAAATACAACATATTTTATAAGTTTACCATGGACTAGCTTGGAAATAATGGGGATTAGTCATCATCCAGTGGAGTTGTTGGAGACTGACCGTCCACACAGCTCTGAGTCTCCACATGAACACTGACAAGGTTCACTTGCTTAAAATTAATGCCTCAGAAAGTCTCTCAGGCTAATGCCTATGGAATGTCCAGGTTCCTTTAGACTGTAGCCACTGGACATAAAGAGCTTTAGTTATTTCAGCCTTGATTATAGATTCAGGAACTTGTAAATAGCCACAAGTCCTATTTTCAGGTGAGGTTTCAGGGGTGAGCTTTTGGCTGAAAGAAGCTTTCAGCAGCCACTTGGAGTAAGGCATTTACAGGCCAAGGGGGCTCAGGAAAGCCTCAGGCTTTCTGCTGGCCTCTCTTGGAGGTTCTTTACTTACTCAAGGTGTTTTCCATGCTCCTATCTTCTGCATGAGGCATCAGGTGCCTTGTTGGGCTGTCATGACTCCTGTTGGCCACTGCTCCCCAAGCCTTGGTGGTTTTGCTGCTACTGCTGATCTTCACACTGTTGCTGCATGCCTGACTCCAAAGAGCAATCTTGTCTCTAACAAAGGCATCATTTCATCTGCATTGTCATGAAATATGATGGACTTCACTTTTCTGAGACATGCCTGTGGCATAGACCCCCCCAGTGCCCCCACAACCTGCAGCAGCTTTGTGCAAGGGCCAAGTGAACTTGGCTC
>NC_031778.1:14301473-14427045 GCF_001522545.3 Parus major | reverse complement strand
TCATCAATCAACCCTGCAAATCCCACTCCACATATATTACTATTACTATTACTACTATTATTATTATTATTATCATCAAGTGAACAAGGAACTAAGGCATTGTTCAACCACCTCCATCTCCAAAAGGCTCCTGTAGCTGCTGACAGAACTGGGGAATGTACAACACGTGGCCAACACCTTAGTGGGTTGTGCTCCCCTTTGGCTAGAGGAGCTTGGAGCTGGCCATGGAGCCATGAAGTGTGCTCTGAAATGCACTTCAGTTTTGTTCTTGGTGCTGTGACTGCAGGCACTGCCTCCCTGGGGAGCTGCCTCGTGATGGGGCTCAGGAAGCAGCAATTACCTTGGCTGGTCAGGAGAGGAGCAACAGCATGAACCAAAGTAGCAGGAAACAAAAATGAAAGTGCACCAGGTTGTCCCTGGGGCATATTTGACCAAGGAGGAGTGTATACATTCATTATTGTCAGCTTTCTCTCTGCAGGGATGCAGGTGCCCTGCAGGCACTCTGGATGTGACCCTGACAGCTCTTGCAGATGCCAGGCCAATACATCAAATCCAAGAGTTAAAATTCATTTCTCAGTCCAACCCATCCCACTTGGATACAACAGATGCAAAAACCTACGTTGTATTTTGGTGCATACCCCAAAGAGTTCTGTGACTTGCTCCTCCTGTGAGGCTACAGAGTGCCAATACACTTGGCACCCACCTCTGCTGTTACAGCAGAAATACAAATCCACTTCTGAGCTAGAGTTTGCCAGAGCAGAGAGCTGGAAAAACAAACCAACAGGAAAAGTGCCTTTGACTTACTGCATTCCCGTTTCCTGGCTTCAGCCTGGCCCAGGCTGCCAGCAGGTCTCACTGGCAGAGCAGCAGGGTGAAAGGCATGGCCCAGGCAGCCCAGAGTCTTCTCCCTTCATGGGGGATGTTTCAATGAGTCCTGGAATGATGCATCCCCCCAGGCTGCTCCATGGCTCTGCACCAGGGCTGTTTCACCTGGAACCCCCAGCAGTGCACAGGGGCTGTGACTCCCTCCTGCTCAGCAACCTGCCTGCAGCATGGCCATGGTGTGGAGTTACTGCACAGCTGGACACACAGCAAGGCAGATGGACAGGCAGCCAAAAGCACACACACACAGTCCACACTCCTCCAGCATGGAGAGGGGGCTGTGCTCCAAGGCCTAAGGCAGGAAACCCCCAAGGCACAGGTACCATCATGAAGCAGACCCCAAACTCCCTGGTCTCTCCTAATATTTGACTGAAGAAAGACAAAGACAGGCCCAGATGTGTTTAGTTTATTTTCCCTGGATTTAGACACAGCTCTGGCTAACCACCACAGCAACAAACAAACCACGACCTGTGCCAGCCCCTGCACCTCCTTGCAGAACCAGCTGGTGGGAGCCCTGGGAGGGCTGGGGCTGCACCGAGGCTCTGCAGGATGCACTTGGGCAATGGCTCTTGGGGGATGGCAGCACAGACCACATGCAAAGGTGCAGCATTCAGTCAAGCCTTGGATGCAGCAGCGTGGTGCACGTGGAGGGGCAATGAAATGAGGGTCAGCTCTCCAAACTGAACAGCTGCCCTCCCCTTCTTCTCCCCAGCTTTTCCTTTGAAAAGAGGGATTGAATTATTTACAGAAGAGGCACTTAAGCAGGGAAGGCTCCTCGAAGGCAGAGACCTGTGGGCAGTTCTTTGGGGAGCCAACGTGATGAATCTTTTCAACAATCTATGAGGAAGGGACATAACAAAGGAATAAGAAATGCTGGTAGCTTAAAAATGCCCAGAGCCTTTTCCTCTGCAGATGCAGCATTGGAGAAGGTGCAGAAATTACTCTTCCAGCATTTTCTTGGTGGTAAGAGTTCCATCTTCACAGTCTGGGCATTTGTTTTTCCAAATGCACAGAGTTTCCTTTATCTTGCCCAGGACCAGCTTTTGAGGAGGTCTCTACAAAAGGACAGTCCTTTTCACAGCCTTTGCAGCCAGTGTCTGGATGGGAAGAGGGGGCTTCTGAGCCTGGGAGGTTTGAATAGGCACAAGCTACAGCAGCAAAGAGAAAAGACAATTCTCTATTGCAGTCCTGGGAATACCAAAACTGGCAGAGGGGAGCAGAAAAGGACTGACAAAAGGGCCAGTGCAGCAGGGAGCTGAACAACGCAGCTCAAGGATGTGAACTCCAGCAAAGGTCCCTGCAGTGTTTTCTGGAGAGATGACAGCTTTGCAGTAATTTCAACAGTGAAGATTACTAAAACCTTCCTTTTAGGAACTGAGTTCCAGCAGCAGAAGCAGCTGTTGGGTCAAAATAAAAGCTGTACTTACATCTGGGACAGCAATTCTGTGACTCAGTGCCTGTTCTGATTGAGATAGGGGCTGCTCTGATCTCACACACAGGACTAAATTTAATGGTTGGGGAGGAATGATTTACTGGCTTAAGAACCAACTCAGCCAAGAGTTATTTGACTACTTGCTTTCACTTCAACATGCTCAGGCTGGGTCAGAACTACTCTGAGCAAACAGATATTACCACACCATGAACATCTGCTGCTTCTGCAGTGCCAGGATGGGAGGATGCAGCCAGGACATCCAGAGTACAGAGCTGCACCGTGACCATCCAACACCATGGCACTGTAACTTCCTAAGCTGCTTTCCAACAGGGACATGGAAATTAATGACTACAAACATGACTACAAACTTTGAGTTCTACCAGCAGTAAACTGGGCTGGAAGCTCAAAGGATGCAGTGTGAAGCAGCATCCTTCATGTTCCCAGGCCATCAGCAAGAGAAGGGACTGAACATGAGTGACAGACCCTGTTTCACCAGAGTCAGCTGCATATCACATCCCTTCATGCCTGTGCACAGCTCATACCCCTGCTCAGCAGCTGATTTCCAGAAGCTCTGCTCAGAATTAATGCCCAAACACCGGTTTTGCATGGCTACAGAGGTATCTCCATTTTGCTAGGACTTGGGTTTTTCTTTATTTTTCCCTTAAAAGGCATACTTCAAATGGTAAGGGGCTGTCAGAACTCCAGTTTTTGTGATCCAGTTTCCCCTAGCAGGAAGCAGGAGCAGGAAGGCTGGTGCATTAGGACACCTGAGACTTTTCTCCAGCAGATGCTAAAGAGAAGCAGCTGGTTTTGGTTGAGAAAGAAAAAAAGTAGGTTCTCCAAGGGGGTAGAATGGGCCTGAATGAGTCCTGAGAAGTGCTAGAGAAAAACAGAGAATGCTGGAAGCAGAGTCAGCCCCAGCAGGAGATGTTGGCACAGGAATAAGGGTTCCAGCAAAAGCTGTGCTAAACACAGAAGAGGCACTCCTGAAACTCCACAATCATATTAACCTGTTAATTTATACAGCATCTCTGTACAAAAATAGAAGGGTTCTAATAAGATTAACAATATTAAATAAATATTTAATAGAAAAAGTCTTTGGCCTAGTTCATAGCTCATCCTTTGGGTTGATGTTCATTTCACTGGGTCCTAGATGCTCCTGGTCCAACATTGCAATCACTTCATCTGCCTGGATTCGTTCCTGCAAGAGGGGAAGGGAAGAAATGGTAACAGCAGAGCTTCAGTGCCTGCTCCAGCTAATTCAGTGAGGCTCAGGCTGCTGGGAGAACACACAGCAAGGATTTCACCCCAGAACCAGCAGGTGAGAGGATGGGGAAGAGCCTGGGACTCCAGCTGGGGATTTGCTGGGCAAAATTCATCAAATCCCTTTCCACCTCAATACCTGATTCCCTCCTCCCTGCAGGGCTGCAGTGGTTGGGGCAGAGCTGATGTTCTGTAGCTGTCTTATCACACTCCACTAGCAGCCACTGCCACAGCACACTCTCCTCCTGTCCCCTCTCTCTGCTTGTTGCTGTTTTCCAGCTCCCTGGGCAGGGCTGATCTCCTACCACACAGGTACAAAGCCTGGAGGAATTTCTGCTAGTGCAAAAAAACTGAGAGATGTTGAAGTACATGTCTGAAAAAAAATTTTTCCCCAAACCTCGCAGCCCACCTCCTCACAAGGCAAAGGAATGAAGGTTTTGCATTCTCCCTGCATTTAGTTTTGCTCAATCTTATATCTTTTACTTTTACAGACCAGAATTGCTACCAAAGGGAGGCAGGGGCTGGTACAGCAGCTTTTCAAAACAGAATGTGGAGGGTGCCTGGTGAAAGGCATCACAACCCAGATCTTCCAAGGCATCTTGTGTGCCCAGAGCCATGGAGTTCAAGCTGCCTATGGGAGGACTCGGCAGCAGGACTCAGCACAGCACTCTGAGCTGCAGATGGCTCTGCAGGAGCTCCCCATCCATCAGGCTACCCCATCCATCTGCCACTAGGTGTCAGAAATGGCCAGCCCAGCCCTGCACAGAGCCCTTCCCACTCAGCACCCCAGCCTGGCACTGCACCCCAGGGGCCAAGGGCAGTGGCTGCCCAGGACCAGGACTGGCAGCCAAAACCTGTCCTGGGGCCACCAGCTGATATCAGGGGAGTGCTGCTGTGGGGGGTGCAATGGGAGGAAAACAGATGTACTGGGACTGGAGAAAATCAGAGGGTTCTGGTTCCTGTGGGACGCTGGGCATGCCCCAACTCTCCTCACATGATGATGGAGGGACTCACCAGCTCTCTGTACAGAGGGTCCAAGGTGAACCAGAGAGCCACAGCGCACCGCTGGCCTTTGGTGACCGCCTTCACCCCATGGGGGTTCTCACCACCCGATGAGAAGCTGATCATCCTCCCACACTTGGGCTTGATGGAGGCCTGCAGAGAAACAGCACAACCAGGCTGGCAGGGAGCACCATGGCTGCACACACTGGCTGTGGCTGGGCTCAGGACCTCACTGGGCATCCCTCTGCATCACCCCAGGGCCTGGTGAGCTGCAGTGGGGAACATGTACAGCTCTGGCATGGCTGGCAGAACGTGTGGGGTAAATAGGGAGGTGTGAAGCTTGCTCCTGCTGTGCAGACATCATGCAGAAAGGACTCAATGGCATGGAGTCTCTGCAAAGCCTGCAGGTGACCACCTAGAGCAAAATGGGGCCATGGCATAACTCCAGGGAGGTCCAGGGTAAGCCTGGCATGGCTCTGAAACACCTTTCTTTCTTCTCTTGGGAGTCCACAAGAGTCCTGCAGGACCTTGGGAGCAGAAGTGCCAGCCAAATCAACTCTCAAGCACTTTTGTAGACACAATCTACCCTCCAGCTTCTCCAGAGACCCCAGCATGGTGCCCAGACCTCTGTCCAACCACAGAGTGGGTGCCCAGCTTCCTTAATGGCCCCAAACAGAGCTGAGGGCTCATGCCTGAGCCACGTCCCTCTCAGGCTCTGATGTCCACCACTGTGACCCACTCTGGAACAAGAGACCTGCATCAGGCACTGTGTCTGTATGGAGACACCAGTTCATGTTTGACCATGAGATGGGGTGGCAGCTCAGCAGGGACAACTACCAGCCATCCATCTGCCCACACTGGGGGTGGGAGAGCCCCTACTCTGCAGGTTTACTGCTCAGCACGGGCTCTAGGGAGGGAGCAGATGGTCTGTGCACCTCTGCAGCAGGATTTTGTGTGGGCTGTTTCCAAGGTAGGAGCCACAGGCTGCCCGGGGAAGCCCAGAGCCCTGAGCATGGACTGCTGAGGAACAGATTTTGGCCCACAGCACCAACTCACTGTCACAGTTTTGGCGTCCATCTCGGTGAAAATGAACTCGCCACCTTCAAAATCTGCGTTCATGTACAGGAGGGCACTGGGAAAGGAAGGGGAAAACCCCAGTTAGGGGAGCACTGGGAAAGTCTCAAGGCTGACCCCCACCTCTTGGACAGATCCCACACTGCCCCACTAAGACATGGGTGGGGAACAGCCAGAGGGACAGAAGTCCCTCGGGAGGTTTCTTCCCTTCCTCCCTACCTGTAATCCCGAAAGGTGTAGGCAGGAGGTTCCTTCCAGCACTCATTGGCCTCGGGGTCCAAGAGGCAGTTGTCAGCATGGATGGGATGGCTCAGATCGTTCCTTCGCTCCTGCTGGCCTAGGCAGGACCGTGTGGAGGAAGGGGGAAGGAGAAGGGGAGGATGAGATGGAAATGCCACGCTCTGTGGGGTCTCATCATGGGGTGAGAGCCCACCCTGACCCCACTCCAGGTGGTGTTCACAGGTGAGAGGAGGAAAGGAATGGCTGGGGAGAAATGGCAACATCTGAGGACTCAGATCTGCATAGCTCTGCCTGTTCCTGACTGCAGGGAAGTGAGATGGAGAGCTGGGGCTGGGATGGAAAGGAGAAGGGACAGACAAGAGGAGGCAAGAGAAGAGGGAGAAAACAGGAAGAGTTGCAGATATGAAAACCAAGAGTCATCCCAGAAATTATTATTTTGGGGACAGCAGTGCCCACTTTTTGCTGCTGTGGGATGCTGACTTTGCCCAGCCCTTGGCCACCAATTGAAGCATCAAGCAAAAGAGGGCTACTCTGAGTTTGGGACCCCCCTCATAACCCCCCACGGAGGGCTGAGCCCCTCCCACCCTCCCTGCTCCACCACCAGCCCCACTCCTCACCGGAGAGGGCGGTGCGGCACACCAGGTGTGTGTAGGAGAAGTAGAGCGTGGAGTTGAGCAGGAAGTAGGACTGGACGATCCTGCGAGCCTTCTCACTGATGTCGTAGAACAGCCGGGCACTCTTCAGAGGGACACGGCCCTCGTAGCCGTACTGGGCAAGGAGAGGGCAAAGAGGGGTCAGTGTCATGTGCAGGCTGGGAGGGAGGGCACGGGGGAGGAGAGGGAGGAGGAAGCTGTACCTTGAGGGCTTTGAGGACAGTGGCTCCTTCAAATCTCTCATTTGGGGTGTGGGGGGAGGTTTTGCCTCTGTAGCCATCTCCAGCCAACATGATCCCCTGGAGGACACGAATACAGGTGAGGGGTGAACTGGTTTGTCAGGAGAGAGGGATCTGCAATGGAAGTACACACACTCTCTTCCCCAAATCCCCCAGGGCTGCATTCACTGGGCCAGGTGAGTTGGGGTGGAAAGGTGTCACAGCTGTCTGTGAACACATTCTGGGAATCAACCACACACCTCCTCACTGGGGATGTTCAGGCACCCTCAGGACCTTCCCAAGCTCAGTTAATGGTGAATGAGGAGGCTCAACCAGACTTGTGGATGAGCATCCTTTGGGGTTGTTATAGCAAGGGGAAAGAGCTCTTTCTGCACAGGCTCTGTCCTGCAGGGTGTTCACAAGAACAGCCCAGGATGGAGCAGCAGCTCCACGCTGCAGTAATGGGTGTGCATCGGGTACAGGCATCCACCTGCTCTCCACAGGCATCCTGCCATCAGCTGCAGCACCCAGCAAGGCATGAACCCAGCTCTCCAGAGGCTGATCACACATTCAGCTGTCACACTCAGCCCAGGGCCATTGCCCACTCACACTGGCCACCCTGTGCAGCTCCCGGCACTGCTCCTCTGAGATGACGTTATCCAGCAGCACTCGCTGGGTGCCGTTCAGCTGCTCAGAGTTGTAGACAAACTTCACATCGCTGTAGAGAAGAGGGCCCCCTGAAGAGAGACACAAAACCATCCTGCTGAATATGTCCTGGCCTTGCTGACATCTTGTACAGTGGCTGGAGGCCAGCTGAAGTCCCCCAGGTGCGCTGACAGGCAAAGAATTCCGCAGCAGAGAGCAGAGTTTGGCCTCCCATCAGTAACAAAAGAAACAGAAGCAATGGGAACACAAGGACATGAAATCAATTTGCTGCAGGAGCATCAGCATTTTCTACCTTCTCAACAGCTGCCTTGCCAATGCAGGGACCACAGCCTGGAAACACAGTGGGACACAGGGAGAGACAGGGACAGTGGCTACCTTGGCTCTCCAGCCCAGCTGTCAACACAGGTTCCCATTGCATTTGTGCTGTGTGGATGCTGCTGGCTTGGCATGCAAAGCCACTCTCTGCAACTGTCACCAGTGGTTTTTGTCTCCTATACACAGAGAAAACCTCAGATGGTGCTGAGCTTGCTGCAAGCATTGCTCTCCTCCAAGAAGGAGGGCAGGGAGCGGGTGAGCCAGAGAACTCTCAGGATAATCCTCCACCCCTGAGGCAAAGGAGCTGCCATAGCTGTCCCTGCCATCCCTCACATCCTGCCTCTGAGCTTCCTCCCTCTGCCTGCAAGCTTTTTACAAGAGGTTTCAATCCATCCTCAAGAAATGTGACCGATAAAAAAACAGAGCAAGGCCCCTAAACCACCATATTTTGAAGCCTCTTCCACACATCTTCTCAAATAAAAAAAAAAAAAGAAAAGAAATGGTAACCATAAAAGCCTAAACCAGATGTTTCTCCAGGAGAAAAATGAAATACATCTGAACTGTGGAGAAAATTATTTCTCGTCACAGACAAGCAATGAAATAAACAGAGCCACAGAGTTCCTCTCACCATGTGGCACAAGGAAACTTCTCTGTGACAATGCTCTTGTAACTATTGCTTTTCCTGTCTATTGAGCCAGAACTGTGTTCTTGGCAGGTCCCCTTGAGGACAGAGGACGTGTAAGCCCCACAGAGCCCCATCATTACCCACAGCTTTATTTCTGAAGAGTTAGGTTTCTTGGAAATGGAAAAGATGCAACATTTCTGGTGCTCACTGTGCTGATTTTGTTGCTTGATAACCACACTTAATGCAAATGCAGCTAAATGAGAATCTGAATTCTCAAATCCAAACTCCTGGCATGCTCCAGATCAGGGCTGACTTTTCCAGCTCAGATACTGCTCTTGCCCAGCCACACACACATGAGGGATGAACAAGGAAGGCATCTCTCAACACTTCCAACATTTCCTCTTGCTCCTCCCTAGGGAACTAGTGGGGCAGCTCTGTGCCATGGACACTGAACCCTTGTCCCACACTGATAGTGTGTTCCCAGCTGCTTTCCTTGTCTCTGCCTGCTCCAAGCACCAGCAGAGAGACAGACCTGTTCCCTGTGTCTGTGCTCTGTGAAAAACACCCCAAAGAAACTGAGGAATTCTTTGGACTTTTGGGAGTGAAGGAATTGGCAGAAAGGAGGAAGGGGGGAAGGGCAGAAGTACAGAAGAGTACAAAATTAAAATAGACTTTTCTCTTTTGGCCTTTTCTTTTTCCAAGTAAAAAGAGAGAAAAAGACAATAGAGAAAAGGCAGCAGCTGGATGGACAAAAATCAAAGTTTCTTTTTGAATGGTTTCAGTTTTCTTTGTAAAGAAAAACATTCTGCAAGTAAACCAGAATAAGAGCATAGAAAGAAACAAAAACAGAAAGAGGGACTCTAAAATTATTTGGTTATAAATGGCAAAGAGGCAAACAAATAGAATTCAGCCAGCTCTTGGCTTAAGCAAGACCTTTGGAATCTTCCTGTGGTATTTGCCTATTTTATGTACCGCTAGAGAAGGGACAACAACAACACTGAACACAACACTGAGCAGCTGGACACAACTTGGGCAGGGGAAAGCTGTGAAATTCCCCAAAAAGCGCTACCGCCCATTGCATTACAGGGAGGTTTAATTGCCTGCTGCTGTGGACCTGGCTCACCAGAGACACAAGACACCTCCTGGCTCCAGACCCTGTTGTTTTGCAGCAAGGACTCTGCTTTGGTGCTTGGCTACAGTATTGTTTTTCAAAATTGTTAAGGGGAAAAATCCTGTCTTTTGTAGAAGATGTTATGGTATTTTCTGTGGTTGCCGAAAATGTGCTGAAATCAGTTGAAATGTCTGCTGACAGGCTTACAAACAAGTGATTTCATGTGAGCTAAGACACAAAATCATAACCCAGTCTGCAAAGAGAAGTGGTTGCTAGTATGGTGTGATCCAGCACATTTAGCAAGGCATCAGGACAGGATGCTTCCAGCATCCATCCTTCTCCAGCCTGGGCAGCAGGGAACATGCTGATCTTAAAAGCACCTGGAGGAAAGACTACTGTTTGCTGGTTTGCTTTCCCCATGGTGAGGAACACCCAGCCTCCCAGCTCCACATCTCAGGGCTCTGTACTGAGGAGCTCAGCAGGTGGGAAAAACAAGTCCAAGGGCACAGCAGTGCCCTGGAATCTACAGTCCCAGAAATGCTGTGGCAGCACTGAAAACTCCTCTTTCTCTCTTAAACCAAATTTGAACTCCCTTAAATAGGAATGGCCCTCATTGCTCAGTGGCCAGCCTTTGCAGTCTGCAGTCTCTAGCAATAGGGAAAAAAAAATCATGTTTTTATTGAAATATCTTCATCATCAGCCTTACCCTCCTTCAGCTCTCGATCTGGCTTTGCCATGGGTTTCTTTGTCAGGGACAGCCGGGGCCCATCCTCTGGTTCACTGCTGATACTTGATGGGACACTGAGGAGCAAAAGAGAAGAGGAACATCATGAGTTTGGCCACAAGTTCTTGGACTTGCATTTTTGCACCTTTTGGAAACGAATACACAAAACCCCCAAGGAAATCAGTACTTTGTACAAATGTCATAACCTTACAAGTTGAAGCCCTCACCCTGTCCTGTGGCAAACATTGCTCTTCTGGTAACAGGAGCAACAGGTTCTACCAACAAAGCACAGACACCAACAAATCTGACCAGCACTGCTTGCCTCATTAATCAAATTCCCTCTCGACCACTGCTGGTTTTGAGGCACTCAGCTGAAGTTCTTGTGGGAATGTTTGCAATGGTCAGGGGCAAAGGGCTGTAACTCAGCCAGGATGGTGTGCTGTGTGGATGGGCAGTACCCCTGAGTGGCAGGCTGGCAGCACACCCCCTTGGTGCCACATGGGGAATGGTGAAGCTGCAGCTCTGCTGGGGTGACTGTGGCTCACCTGTGCTCATCCTGGCGGGCACCATACCTGTTCCAGTAGTTCTGTGGGAAAAGAGAGGACAAACTTCTTAATTTAATGCTCCAGCCAAAGCCAGGGCATTACCTGCTCTGCCTGACTCCCAGGGACATCAGCCAGCCTCTCTGGATCCATCCCACATTACTTTGGAAAATGGACTGAGGTCACCAGATTGAAAATGTGAACCCAAACTGGCACAGTATGACAAGTACCTTGGAAGCCCAGCTTGCCCAGGCACCTCTGTCTCACCCCATCACCATGGCAGTGGCTGAGGCTCAGACACCATGGCAAGAGAGCTGAATGAGGCTGTATGTGCCTCTCCTTCACCCCAGGAACGCCTTCTTTGCTTTGCCATCACTATTTTCCTATAGGGAACAAACCAGGCCGAGACCCAGCTCCTGAGTCACGTACACAGGACTGGATTTACAGGAGAGGGGCAGGGGGGAGCTGTTCCTACAGCTGTGAACTCCTAAAGGTCCTGGCACAGCACACCCAGGCGTTACCGGCTCCGTGTAGGCGTATCCCAGCCCGGCCGCAGCCACCTGCAAGAGGTGAGACTCCAGCTTGTGGCGCCGCAGCAGCGTTTTGGCTTCCTGAAAAGAGAAGGAAAACAGGAGCAGTTGCACATGGTCAGCTTTTGCAAGACAGTGGCAATGCACCTCTGCCTCGAGGGGTTTGGTTTTCATGCAGAGCTGCAGTGGGGTGGGGGATGCTTGGCACAAGCACAAGGCTGAGCCACTCAGTTCACGACAGAAGGTGTTCAGCAACTCCTTTAGGAAGTTTGAATCCCCAAAACATGTCCATAGCTGGCAGAAATTCCTGAGCAGCTTGGAGAGCCTCAAAATATCTGGGCAAAAGGCTGGCCAGAGAAACCCCAGCTGCAGAATGGGGCAAGTTCAGGTTGTTGGAAGAGGGACCCTGGTTGGGCTGTGCCTCAGTTCCCCTCATGGAGCCCATGGCCTGGCCCTGGGATTCACTCAGAGTGCAGGGTGGGGGCTACAGAGCACAGCCAGCTGGAAATTGTCCATCAGAAAGCTTTATTTTGAATTTAAAAAATCTGAAAACAAAACACCGGTATTTCTCCTAGAAAACTTGTGCAAAGCAAAAATCAATTAATTTCTTTACAGAAAACTTCAGAACACTGTAAACAATTAAATGTTTTTGTCAACTTCAGGTTTTATTCCTACATTCATTTTGTGAGGGAAAACAACAATTTTTCTTGTTTTCCTCTTTATTATTTTGCTTTTATTTTTTTTAGTACTTTACCAAATTTACCTTGATTTGCCTGGAAGTCAAGGAATTCCCAAAGGAATGGAAAAACCTGTTCCTGCCAACGCTTTACTTTTGGTGCAAGGGGAATGGGCAGGGCTGTGATGGGATGGGAGAAACTTCTGTAGGGTGAGGAAGGCACCCCCAGGGCCACAAATAAAGGCTGCCCAGACTGGAGAGGAAGCCTGTCCTTCTGGGTGATGGAACACACACATTTTGGTTGTTTGACCCCAGCCTAACCCTGTGATAGCAAAGCTACTCCCTGCAGAATGGGCTGAGCCCTGAACTCCAAGCTAAAAGACTTTAGAGTAATGCTGAGATCCAGCTTCCCCTGGGAAAATATTTCTCAGCCCCCTCTGAAGAGATGCTGCCCTTTGCTCAGTGTTTCATTGCACTCCTCCTCTGCGTGTCCGCTGGAGCACGGTGCAAGAGGAGAGTTTACACTGTTGGTCACTGCCCTCCCTGCCCTTGCTCAGGCTTTACTAGGCTCAAGTCCCCATTTAAAGCAGATCCTGTCCATCAGCTTCTCCCACACACCACTGACTCTGAATTTGCACCCTGAAAATCACCACCTCAGCATTACCACCAAGCCCAGCACTTCCACTCCTCTTTCCAAAGTGGTCCCACTGGGGAAAAGCTGCCAAGATGCTTTTATTTCCAGCAGATTTTTCTGTTAAATGCTCCCAGCAAGAGCTCCCAGGTATCACTCACTCTCACCTTTCTGGGTTTGATGGTGGCTGGATTCACTGTACCTTCCAAGAGACCCTCGTAATAACCTGCGTTCTCCAGGACATCTTCATCATCCGGGTGGAAGAGCAGGTAGGACTTGGCACACTCCAGGGCTTTCACATAGTCACCAACTGGGGGGAAACACAACAGTGGTCAGGGGGGCATGGGGGGCTCACACAGAGCCCAGGAGGGGACTCTGCAGGGAGGGAAGCACATCATGCACAGAACAGATGGTAGCCAAATTGGATCCAGCTGGATGGGCAAGATGTGGATACTGTCTGGCATCAAACTGCTTCTCATCTGTGCAGCATCTCTCAGGGCCCAGGGGGTTTACCCACCACACTAAACCTCTAACTGAGCAGAGGAATAAAGAAGCCTGTACACCATACATGAACTGACTCCTCCTGCTTTATTCTCGTTGTGTTGATGAATGAACAATCTTTATGTTTGAATAGAAATTTTGACCCTTGCACAGTCTGCCCTTTTCAGTAAAGAGTTATTAGCGAAAGCCTGAGAGAGCAGATTCCTGCAGACTTGTATTTTCTTTTAAGTAACAGAACATAATAAAATAGCACACAGAACCACACAACTGGCATTATTTTTTAGCACTGCCAACCCCTGACATTTTGCCATGCTGCCAACTCCTTCAACTTTACTGTGGATCTTAAAATATTTGGTAATTGGCAAAAATTTGCATCTTAGGGTAAGCTTGAGCTAATTCACATAACAGTTATATATTAATTTAGAAAATATATCAGTTCATTTCAGAAAATATGAAACATATAAATCCCAAGAACTTTAATATCAAAAGGCAAATGAAAGGACCCTAAAAAAGCATGATTTATTTAAATAATAGTAATGTTTAAGCTAAATGCTGGGCTTTTAAAACCTGACTGATGATCTAAAACACCTTCATGAAACTATTTAATTGTATTTCAGTCAACCTGACTTTTGAAGAGACAATTTCCAATGTCCTTTGCTTCACTTTCAGACCATACCTCTGCATCACTGTAGTGTGGACATTTTGTGAAACAGCCTTACTCCCACATGGAACAATTGGAACTTGTAGAAAATGAACAGAGCTCAGCAGGTGCTCTGAGGAGCACTACCAGAGCCCTTACCTCTGTAATAGGCAAACTGCAAGTAGTCGTAATGGAGGGGAAGGAAGTTTTCGATGGGCGAGATCCGGCCCGAGCGCGTGGCGAGCTCTCGGACACAGTCGTGCTTGCAGGCCAGGACCTGCATGTAGTGATCTGCCAGGAGAAGAGGGAGAAGGTGGTCTGAGCTGAGAAGGATGCTGATGGTGTCGAGACAAGGACAGACAGAGGTTAAAACTCCTGAGCTGAAGGATGTACAACTCACACTGCTTTGGCCTAGCAGGTGAGTGCCGAGGCTCCACCCCAGAGCCAGTTTGACAGAGCTGCTATTACATTTTTTCCCCCTTTAGGAAACTCCCTCCTTCTGTCAACTGCAGAGGGAGCTTGAGCATCTCTTTTGTGTGGCAGGAGCTGCTGCTCTGCCCGGGGAAGCCGGCGGTGTGCAGGGACTGCAGGTGGCAGGTGGCACTTCAAGCCCAAGGGACAAACCCACAAAGCAAGCAGAGATGTGAAGACAAGGTGGCCACATGTGCTGCCACATGAAATCCAGCTCCAGACTCCCTTCCTTCAGCTCATCCTTAATCCTCTCCTTTCCTGCAGGAAGAAAGCTCCTGTGGGCAAGGGAGGTTTAGCTAAGAGGGGTTGGTGCAGATTCCCAGCACGGCCAAGCAAGACCAGTCTGAAAGGTCCAAGGTGCAAATCTATCTGAGCAGCAGAAATCCCCCTGTTTGCTGCTTCTCAGAGATGATGTATCTCCCAGGGAATCACAAGCAAATGATAAACATCAGCCATTAACAAAGTTTCTTAATTGCTGGGAGTCCACAGTACAGGCGTTGTACCAGCTGTACAATTTCAAAGCCAACACTGACATCTGATTCCATTTTGGAGCCTTTGCTGCAATGTACTTATGAATCTACTTTGCTTGCTCTGTTTCTGCACACCATTAAAAACCTTAAGAAACAAACACAGGTTTGAAAATAACCATGTGCTCAGCTACCAAAGCATTTCTGAGACCTGCCATAAAAACCGCCTGAGGAATTTGCAATGAAATCAAGTGGAAACTCAGAACAGTGCCTATCTGCTCTTGACAGGTAGTCTGAGTAGTTATCTGACTTACCATACACATCCAGGGTATTACATTAAGAAAAGCAAGAAGGGAAAGGACATAAATCATACTGTTGTAATTTAAACCTGTTTAAGCATCCTAGATCTGAAATAATCAATCCATCGCTGAGAAGCACTGCTTTTTCTTGGTACTGTCAGAGTGCCTTAGAAATAAGCCTTTTAGATTGGAATCCATTAACTGAAATGTATCTGTCCCTGGGGGAAAAGGTGAGAGTGTTTCAACCCCAAGCAGCAGCACAGCAAATCAGTTTGGGATTGAAAAGAGAAATGAGTTTTGTAGAAACGTAAACTCTCTTTTCTTGGTATATTACGTGTTCCTACTCCCTATTGAAACATCTGGGCCTGACAGCCTTGGACCAGGGGTGAACTTTGGATTATGCTGTCCTGGAAAGAACCACCTAGTTTCCTACAGAAAAGCAGTTGCATCACAGATCTTATTTCCCTCCCTGAACTCCCTGTTTCTTTGGGTGCCTGAATGGCCCTGGTGTTTGGGTTGTTATGGCCAGACACACCTGGCCAAGCCACAGCACTTGCAGGGACCGTGTGGCTGCTGTCTCTCGCAGGTGATGTCCTGCTCTGAGCACCACCACACCATGCCCCTGGCTGCTCTCAGGATGGGCCAGCACAGAAACACCTCAGCTCACTGGGCTGCACTCACACTGCACAGGAACAGTTTGTCCTGTTCGAAGAGCAGCAGCTTTCAGTGAGAAGGATGCTGGGTTTGCTTTGCACTGAAGGCTGCCCTTTTGATGTGGCCCCTGGTGTCCTGGTCAGGGCTCTAAAAGCAGGCCTGATCAGCTGACAGCCACACTGGTACCAAGTCAGCCCTTCCAACACTTCTGTTTTTCGCATGGATAAACAAACCCCACCAGGGCAGCTTCCCATCCGGTATGCTGGTGGTTTCTCCTCTTGGTTGTTTCAATTAGATTTCCTGTCTCAACACAAACAGAATTATGCAAACCCAAAAAGCAGTCTGCATCTGAGCAAAGTATTTTCCACAAAAGAAGCAAGATTTCAGGGCTTGATGCAACTCCAAGACCATAACCGGGTAAATAAGATTTCTGTCACCAAACAAACCTTAATTTATTGCTTTTCTTTCCCTTACGACTATGTAATCTCATTTCTATTGAGATTGAACTGTTTTAATCCTCTCTGGCTCAGAGCCACACATGCAAATCTGAAGATTACACAGCAACATTCAATTCTCTCCAGAGACTTCAGTCAAGATCATAATTAGGTGGGCCTCCACTAATGACAAATCCATCCTTTTGGATAGTGAGAAAATCCATGTTACGAGCCTTTTTGGCAACTTTCCTGGCCACTTGGAGCATGGCCAAGAGAACTCTGCTGCTCTCTTCATGGGCTCTCAGAAACAGAAAACATAAACAAAGGCCAGCAATGTCTAGATTCCAGGGAGGTATGCGAGACTGTGTACAGGGGAAATGGAAGCAGTTTATGATAAAGCACCTAAACTTCCAGCTCTAGGAAAGCTGAAAATGCTTCAAACATCTGGAAATGCAATTCTTCTAGTCCAGCTTCTATTCAGGACCAAATTTGGATGTTCTAGTTCACTGTCCTCTGAGTTTTTACTTTCTGGGCTTCCAGGTGCCTCCTGCAGCACCAGCAGCAGAGATGGAAGGGAAGACTCTTCAACAAATCCAGCCAAAGGCCCAAACCAAATAATAAAAAACATTTCAGGGCCAAGGGTGAGAACTAAAAATGCAAAAAGATCTCACCTGCAATAGCTTCGTAGAGACCACCTTTGTAATCCAGGTACTCATGCTCCTCAAACCTCTGTGGTCCCTCACACATGATCTGGCAATCTTCATCCTCAGAGTAGTATCCTTTCAAGGCACGCTCCAAGAACTCAATGGCCAGCTCGTACTCCTCCTTGTCATAGTGCCTCACTCCAGCACTGTAGTCCTCCTGCAAAGCAGGAAGGCAGAACACAAACCATGAGCAGGCTATGCTGCCTGGAGCACAGCATCCTGCCCTCACCACCTGCAGATGCTTCTCAAAAGAAGGTACAAGGACAATCTCCCCAGATATATCAGATATAACCAAACCATGTTTAAGACATTGATGGACTTTTGGACCAGTGGAACCTAATCAACCTGCCTAAATGCTCTTCTGAACTCCTCCATACTTAGGGAATCCTCAATGCCACTCCTAGATTATGTATTATATTTTTTAAAATCCTTTTTTTGATTGTTTTTACCCTCCCCCCCAAATAACATCACTGAATGACAAGGGAACAGATTGGTCCCAACCTAGGAAGATCTTTCTTAGAATGGCCTCTAATGGGCACCTTCATTAATTACACCCAACAGCCACTCCTGCTCCCTTGAGTCTTGTGAAATTGGGAAGTTGGGGGTGGCCCTGGCATTTAATTTGGGTTTTTGCTTTGTGGAGGTGAAAACAGCTGACACCCTCACCACCACAACCACCAGTGTGCATGTACCCTGCCCAGGTGGGAGAACTCAGGTCAAAAGAAACACACAGGAGCCAAAATCTGTCATGGAAGGTTCCATCAAAGCCTGTTGATGGTGTGTCATCAATCAAAACCTGCTGGTGTGTGTTCACAGCCATGGATGACCCCGGAGTCCTCTGAATAGAAGGGACCAGGCTGGGGATGTAGCAATCAAGCAAAGAGCAGAGTTCCTAGAGAAGGCAGAAGCAGGCTTGCCTAAAGTGAAAATGCTGAAAGGGAGTTTGTTGTGCTGTATTGGTAAGAATTTCCCCATTCATAGATTAATCTCTGTAAAATCCTAATCTCTCCTCTCCAGACTTCCTGATACTTCAGCTGGACACCTCTTCAGCTCAGACTCACCATGTGCTGCCTGGCCTCCCGGTCAATCAAGCTGACCTTCCCTGACGTGGTCTTGTAGTTCTCGAGGTCCTGCTGTATCTCCATGTGCTCAGGGTTTGCCATGAAGAAGGTGTGAGCTGCATTTGCTGCCTCCTCCAGCTTGTTCAGCTGTAACAAAGTGAGAAAGACCAAGTGAGATTGGTGATGTAGGCAGATGAACACAGCAGTTTATGCAGCATCCTCTGACATCCTTCTGACACCACTGCATTGGGAAATGATGGGATAACCAAGGAAAACCTGAATGCAGAGGCTAAAGAAGAAGTGGAAAGCCCCATGTAAGTGAAATGGAAAGAGTTGGAGTTCCTGAGAGGCAGACAAGTCACTGCAACATGGTCTGTTGGTGATGGGATCCAGCCTGTTTTCCAGCAGCACATCCTCTTAACTCAGCTACTCCAACACCCTGTGAAGAGTCCCAGGTGGAAAGATGCTCTCATGAGATATGAGATGGAGAGAGGAAGGAAAAGCAACTGCAAAGACTGCTCTCTCTGACTCAGAGGCTGAGCTATGTCTAGGCTGAGGGCTTCTGCTTGGAGATGGGGACTGAGGACCATTTATTAAGCTCGGCTGTGTATAGCTGCAAAAGGCCAGACTCTGCTGATGGTGGCAGAGGTATAAAGAGAAGTTTATTTTGATACACCAAGTTATTTTGGGTTTAGAGATTCAGAACTGAGACCAGACATCAGTTTCACCCTAGAGAAAGCCTCATAAACAAACAAAACTGTTAGTGCTAAACACATCCATGGCAGCTGCTGGGAGCATCAGGAGCAGAACAGATGTTCAGGTAAAACCTCTGCACGAGCTAGCAAGAGAGAAAGTCACTAAAACACTTGCTTCTGAAAGAAAGCCAACACCACTTAGTACCAGCAAGCTGCAGTCAGGTCCCTGGGATACATCAGCAATCTGACCCAAACCTGTCAGCCAGGGCCAGGCTAATGCTAATCCAGGCTAGGCTGTGTCCAAACAGGTTGTTTTTGACAGCAAAACCCACTCCAAGCCCTGTGCCACTGCTGCAAGGCTGCTCGTGAGGCACCAGAGCCAGCAAGCTCAGGCACATCCATGTGACATGGTACAGCAGCTCACCTGCACAGGCACCCACAGACAGACCCCACCAGCAGAATGAGAACCTGCAAGTGAGGGAAGCATGAGCTGCACATCCTGTCATCCTGCAGCAGGGCAGATGGGCTCCAGGGCAGAGCTAGCCCAAGAAGCACACAGGAATATCCCCAAAATGAAGGTGATAGCCATGGCATCCCAGCCCCGCTCCCCAGGTCTGCACACCAAAGCACAGCTGTGCTGCAGTGCCCACAGAAATGCAAAAAATTTGCCTTGTGTAAACTTCAGAAGTTTTTAAGGATTATCTCTGTACTGACAACATGTGAGGGGAAGCCAGATTTTACTGCAAAAACAACATCTATTCCAGTCCTTCATTTGGAGTTTTCCAAAGGACACCACTCTCCATAATAATCCCTTGGCTTTCCAGCAGGCATGAAAAATGACTGTAAGAAATTTTTAACCGGGACAGCACATAAAAAAAACAAAACCCCTTCAGAATAGAAGTTTTTGGTATTTTTAAAAAAGAAAAGGTCCTATTCAGAAACATACGTTCCCTTTTGAAATAGATCATTTCAACATAGTCCCAGTCTGGAAAAGTTCACTGCAGCTGGACACCATCGGATGTGGGATAAAGGACTGACCAGAGCATCTCACAAAGGGAATTTTCAGGTCCTGCTGAGTGTCTGTGGGAATGCCACTGCAGCTGGTAATTAGAGACAGTCAGGATGGAACAAGAAGTTTGTGAGACAAGAGATGCTGACCTGATCCAGAGGACTGCTAAGCCATTATTTGAGATGCCTGGGGGAATTGCATTCTTCCACGCCACAGATTTCTATTCACAAGCAGCACCCTGGCTGTGAAGATTTAAAAGGGACTGAAGACCTCTCAGAAGGGAAGTGAAACCTCAAGACACAACCTGCAATAGTCTGTTGTAGGATGTTCATTTTCCCTTTAGTTCTAGATCTGTTTCAGAAAGCTGTCAAAAACTGTCAGAGATCCCAGGATGGACTTATAGTTCTTCCGGATAACATCCAGCCCTGTGAAACAGGATGAGCCTGATTTCTAGACAACAGAAAGTCCCTTTCAAATGAGGCTCACACTGTGTCTAGTCCTGCTGGCTCTACACAGCAGAGATGACCTTTGGAGTTTGCTAAGTGGACTCGAAGCAGAACATTACAACTCAATGCTTTTCAATTTATCATGTTCCATATTTGCCTTAGAAACATTCAAGTAACACAAAGAAGCCAACAGCTGCTAAGTTTGGGGGAGCTTTTAAGTGGGTGAGTGTATATAAAAGCAAAATTCCTAACTGGTAAGACACATTCAGAGCCTAGTTCTGACATTAGTTATGAAACACTCTGGGGAAACTTTTGCCAAAACACTGAATTCACAAAGAGCAGGATATTTTGGTGCTTAAAGGTCTGGGCTGGGACTCCGGACACCTGGCCTCAGTTCCTGGCCTTGTCACAATCTCACTGTGCAGCCATAGGAAAAAAATAATTTTGTTTTCTTTGTGCCTGGTTTTCCACTGTTTTTTAACTAATAACAATAAAAATAATAGCATTTCTCCCACAGAATAGTAATTTTGTTTATTTGGATGGAAAGCAACTTGGGGGCCATAAGCATTTGCAAGCACGTAACACACGCAGATTTTGATCTTTGCACAACAACTGCTGAATGAAAATCAGCAAGGAAAAAATGACAAATGTAGACTCACAACCTCAGTATGTGCTCTAAAGTCTGCTTGCTCACCCCACTGGAATGAGATTGCTAGACCATTGCTGCAGCTTTGCACCAAACCCTGTGTTTTTCAGCCAGAGAAGACACAAGAAATCAGAGCATCAGCACTGAGAGAGCCCTGGGAACACCCTGCCCTGTCCATTTTGATCTTAACATGCCAACATCTAGAGCCAAGAAGGGGAAAACAACAACACGTAAGTGCTGCTGGGTTCTGATGCTGAAAGATGTTTATTTTCCTCAGTGAGATTCAGGAGTGGTTCATTTCACAGAAAAATAGGAAAAATTCTTGTAAGCAGCAGAACCTCAGATGAAAGATACTGGCATTCCATGTCAAACTGTCCTGCTTCTATATTAAAGTTTCTTCATCACACAAAACATAGATGCAATTAAAATTTCTTCTTTTGAGGAGAACAGAAGTAAGGTTTATGTACTGGAAAATAGGTCAGATCCCTCAGCATTTTTTGCCATGCCAGGATGGGGCCTACCTGCACATAACCTCAGTTATTTGCAGAGCATGGAGCTTGTGATGAAAAATTTCAAACCATTCAGCTAACCTAGAAACCAAAGTCTCCAACCTCCCAGACAATCCCTGGTTTGCTGAACAGATGATATTTTTCTAAACTTTTCCATAGCTCCACTGCTGCTGTGTTGTATTGAAGGCTTAGTGCACTGGGCTCTGCAGAGGAAGGAGGCTCTGGAGCCTGCAAGCACAACAAGGGAAATAAAAGGTTCAGTGTCATGAAGGATTAATCTCATTGTGTCTGTGCAGAGCTTACTGCCCAGGAGCCCAGGAGCAAGGAGCGGTGAGATGGCTAAAAATAGCATGTGACCTTGTCTCAACTATTTTATTATTGCAAATAAGAAGGAAGAAATTCTCCAGAGAAGTTAATCAGGAAATCTTCCTTCTGTTGATGGGTTACACATTTGCAGAATGATGCCTGAGCTGTTTGCAGCCCACTGGTACCAATTGGCTCCACAGAACCACCAAAATCAGATAGCAAGGTAAGCACACAGCAGGAAAGGATTTTAATCAAATGCAGGAAATAGGTACCCAGAGTCAAAGGTGTGAGGCCATCTCTAAGTTCAGTACCACACCATCCCCTGCTTTCCAAACCTTTTACCAGTTTGTCTTCCAACTCAAGATAAACAAGGCTGCCTCCTATCCCTACTACTGCTGTGATGGAGGGCAATAATGATACATTCCTGGAGGCTCAACACGTATCCTTTGAGAGGTTTTTTAATTTTCAAAATAAAGACAACCTCCAGCCTGCTTTGGACAGTTCCCCTTAGACCACCCCAGCTCGTGTGCTGCTGCCTACCAATCACTCTGGTAGACCCAAATCCAAAACAAAACAAATTTGCAGAATTGGCACAGGGAAAATCTCTCATGAGAACAGAAACTGAGAAACAACTTGGGGTTTTTTGGTATTCCAACAAGCAATTTTCAGGACACAAACATGTGTGGATACTGATATGTGGATTGGTAGGTACGTGGTAAAATGAGCTAATGAACAGATGATGAATTAAGTCTCCACAAAGTGGGAAATACTTGGAAGTCTAAAATCAAACACCAATATTCTTCATGGAAAAAAAAAATCAATTAATAAAGACAGAAATCATATTTCTTAATGAATCTCTCACTTGAGCCATGCTAGCATTATTTTATGTGAGCATGAATCCATGCTGAGCAGACTGACTGGATAACCCTGTCTGAAAGGGCCATGTAGTATTAAGAAAGCAAATTAGATTGACCCTTACATTCTCCCTTCCTTCCCTCCCTGATATGCTCTTCTTGAACTGTTCCCAGGCATGTAAGAATGAAGATTTCCACACGTTTCTGGCTGTGAATTATATGCTTCAGTGCACACTTGTGTAATAAATCCTGCAGAAGGAGCAGGGCATTTACTCACAGCAAAACCACTTCCCAGCAGGAAGGACCCTTCCCATATAAATCTCCAACCCACTGAAGCATTGCAGGATTCATCTGCAGAGCAAGCAGTGGGAAATGTGTTTGTATTTACTGAACCTTCGATCTGACTGATTGCGAAATACGCTCTCAGCCACATTTTGTCCTGTGGAGACACTCACTTCTGCCTAACAAACTCTGAGAGCAGCGAAGTTGTGTGTGTGAAACAGTGTTTTCAATGAGGAAAAGGTGGGATATATTCAGCCCTCAGGAATCTGTGCAGATGGTTACCCATGAAATTCCTACTCCCCAGAGTTGTCCTTGGTGAGATAATTAACCAGTGCCCTCGGAGATGAGTAGCATGGAAGATGCAATACACACACTAATGGCAACAAGCAGTGCTTGACTCTAAAAGGTGGACAGTATAAAACCAGCCAGGCTTTCCACAAGAATTTTTTCTTGCATGTTCTTCCTCCTGCTGTTCTAACATCCCTGTGGGGGCCTGAGCTGTTGCTCACCTGGAAAAGTATCAAAGATTAGCCCAGGCTTTTTAAGCTAATGAAATTGAGCAGCTGGGAACAAGCAGGATGTGACTATCCCCTCCCCAGGGACCACCAGCACTCCTGTAGGCCACTGCCTGTTAGACAAATAATGAGCTTTCATCTGATATAATGACTGATAACTGAGAGGCAGACAGTCCTCAGAGTCATGGAAATACCTGGGAGAAGAAAGGTGAATCTCACTGAATCTTACTCCTGGCAAGGAGTGAGGGAGGCCTTTGCTATCAAGGGAGGAGGGTCTCATGATTTTAGGGGAAAACCAGAAAAAAATAAACTTGGCAGGCAGTTAAAAGCAGCTTTGCAGTTTAGATGTGAATTTTCTCCAGCTTCCTGCCTCCCTGGACACTGCAACTAATCAAGCTGCACTGATTGATAACTGGGTCAGACTCCTTACCCAGCTGTCTCCACACTGGTATCTCTATGGAAGTAATTACTAAAACACTTAAGAAAAACACAACAGAAAAATGTGAGACAAGCAGAAAAATTCTTACAGCAGAAACTTTCCTCCCTTTCTTCAGTTTAGCAATGGCTCAGCACCTCTTAGAAGAGTCAGACATGATGAGCTGTTGAATGCCCTTTGGGAGCCAAAGTTTCCTGTGCAGATGCATATGCTTGTCTGCTGCTACTTAACAACATCCAAACAGCTACGTGTGTCCCTGGAATATGCCTTTCTCAGATCACACACGGTTTTCCATCACCATCCCAGAGCCAGGAAGCCACAGTAACCTGGAGATAAATGATACTTGTTTTTTGCAGCCCTTTTATGCTGTAAATAGAATTCTGTCAACAGGCTTAAGGCCTGTGCCAGCCTGAGGACTGCCTCCCTACCTTTCCCTTGAGTAATGGAAAGGTCTTCTCCTGAAGAAGGTGCTGACTGACTCAGACACTGACCATGGTCAGTTTATGGTATTAGCACCAGGCCTTCAGTTTGAAAAGCACAGTGCAGAGCTGCAAACAGGACTGTGCTATCAGAGGAAGAGGTTATCTCTCCCTGCCCTGATCTGTGATGGGGCAGGAAAGGGAGAAGCAAAGAAACCATAAATTTCAACAAGAAAACAGACTCACAGCATATCTATGCATCATCCCCTCACCCAAAACCCTTGACAGTCTTCAAGGAAATGGTTTAAATTCACATTTTTTCCAGACACAATATTTCTTGAATACCTCTTCCAGGGCTCAAGTCATAAACCAGAAAATAATGACTGACAGCTGCTGAATTTATGGAAACCATCATGATGGTGATGGACATTAGGGAGCTGCAGATCTGATTAAATAAACCATCAGATTCCAATTCAAGGATTTTGGAATGTCTGTAGAAGATCTACAGATTGGGGGTGGGCTTTGCTCACCACAAGGGGAACTGACTGACACCAAGTGGAAGCAAACTCAGCTTATGCCTTAGGTTGGTTTGAAGAAAACTGCCATATTTGGAAAGAAATTTCTGTGCTGATTCACCACTACTGGACCAGCATGAAGGCACTGCACTGGAAACAGAGTTTGCAGAGAAAGGGAGGGAGTACAAGGAAGATGTGAAAATATATCCATAGCTCTGCAATTTAATCTTGGTTGGTCTGAAAAGCAAAGGAGAGGTCTTGCCAGGAACGCTATCTGTATGGGCTGCCAAGTTCAGTCTAAAGGTTGAAATATCCCAGGAATCTTCCCCCAGCAGTGGCCAGGGGTGGACACTTGTGGGCAAGGCATGGGGACATGGCAGGCACACAGTGACCCTCACACACAAGGCATTGTCAGCAATGTCCAGCAGCTTCAGGCTTCCTGAACCAGGACTTGCCTCTGGACCACTGTGCTTAAAAGCCACTGATGGACCTGTCCTCCTGGGAGTTGTGTAATCCTTTCTGGAACTCATTTATACAGCCTGTAATAAAGAAGGGATTTGGGAGCTTTTAAGACATCAGTGTATTATTTTCACCAGAGTACACATGTGGCTGAGGAAGACCTACCAGTAGGCTATGTCAGAGTTTTCAGAAAACGTAGAACTGCAAAGTACATGTTGACTCATTTGGAAGGCAAGAGGCATTGCAGCAGTGCTGCAAAACTCCTCAGGTTTCTCCAATGCTCAATGTTCGTAAAACTCAAACCCATCTGAATAAAACAGAGACAGGATTTCCCACCAAAATGCATCTTCTGAAATGAAGGGAGAAGAAACAGGGCAGGGGAAGGGCTCCACAAGCCACCATCTCATCCAGAACACTGAGAGCACATCAGGTCTCAAGCACTGTTGGCAGGATGTGCATGCTGGCATGGGATGGACTGTGTTGACTTCACAACAGAGCAACCTCCAGAGACGTTCTCTGAAAAATCTGACCCTGAAATTTCTGGGGCAGAGGTTCCCTTTCATAAGGGTTGACACACCGAACAAGAGCACGCTGAAGAATCCATCTTCATGCATTGCCACATTCAGTTTATCCAACACCACTGAAGAAAAGTGTATTTCATTTGGAGAGGATGTAATTCTACCCTTGCAAATGTGCCTCTTACCCTCCTCCAGCTCCCCCAGCTTTGATGAGCACTGTTACTAATTTGAGAGAGGAATTGCTGGCTTTGAGAGCAGAGTAACACCAGTCCCCAGACTGACACCCCTGACAGCACAGGGGCACTGTAAGAAGACGTGTGCTCTGCTGCTCAGGCTCTTGGTGCAGCTCCAGAGGCTCCTGTGGAGTTACACCAGGGCAGGTTTGGCTCCTGCTCCAGCCAGCAAGGCCACATACCACTTGGACAATTGCCTCCATACATGACACACACCACAAGTCTCAGCTGGATTTGCTGCTTCTGAAATGAAAACACTTTGCTTGCTTTCCCCAGCCATGGCTTGGTAATCATTACTAAACACTTATCAGCTAGACAGCCTTCATTTCCTGAGAGCCTGGACCTAATTACACCAGGAAACGTGCCGCTTTTTCTTCAGACGCTGAGAAATGCTGGTTTCTGGGCACTTCTACTACAAAGTTTAACTTTGTTCTGATTAGTAGAGGGTAGGGGAGGGAAAAAACACAGCCAGATCTCAAGAGGAAAATGCAGTGATCATTCGTAGAGATGCCCTGGCTTCACTCTACATCATTAATAGTAACAACAAAATGCCACAGATATTTAATCTCCCCTCCCTCCCTTATTAATCTTAGCTGAACCCTGCGAGGCCCCTCTAAGAGTATCATTTTCCCTGAATTGCAGGTAAGGAGTCTGATGTCTCACAGCAAATCAGAACCAGACCTCGGGGCTGCTGGCTCCTAATGCCATTCCTCGAAGGAGTGAAGCAATCCCTGCAGCTCCATCCCGTTATCAGGACATTCCATCCAGCGGCAGGACAAAAGGAGCCTTTGCCAAGTGTGCTGCACACAGGAGCAGCGCTTTCAAACCCCTCTTTTGTGCCATGGAGCCCACTGGGATGTTGAGTTACAATTGCCCGCTTGTAATAGAGCCCAGAGTATCGCCATCAAATCAAACGGTTGGTTAATTAGTGTATAACCCCCCCCTGTAAATGCACAGTAATGGAGTTATAGAGCCATTAGCACCAAATCACAAGATCTGCTGCTGCAGCAGCATCACTTTTACTCTGGGAGCTGCCCAGGAGCTGCTGCCCATCCTGGAGGGCTGCCAAACATCCACATCCAAGGGGAGAGATCTGTGGCAAACCTGCTTGGAGTACAAAGGCAAGGGGACTTGAGCTAAGGGATTGTGCTTCCACTGACTGAGGTTTCCAGGCATTCTCATCAATCCTATAATCCTGGCTTGGTAAAGAACCTACAGAAATGCAGAGTGGTCCTCCCAGTGGAGCAATTTTCCCTTCACAGGAATTAGCAGAATGCCATGGATGGGATACATCAACTCCCAGTTTGACCAGTCCACATGTGGCCAGAGGAATGAGTGACCCAAGGGGAAGTGGGCACGTGTCTGTCCTTGAGAGCAGCCAAGAGATGTGCCCTCTGCAAAGGGCTGATGAGTGGCACATCCCACATTTCTGACTCTGGGTGCTCTTCTACAGGTACGTACCTTCACCTTGTTCCTCACAGCCACAAGTTGGAAATAAGACACAGACCACTACCCTGGGCAAGAGCAGTCCACAGACTGGGCACCTGGTCTGCACACATTCCTGTACTGGGGCAGACAGAGCCAGGTGGGATGCCAGCCACAGCCTGGATGAAGTTAATCACACACAGTGTTAGGCTCCATCTCCTGCCACCCCTGTGGCTGGAAACCCTGTACAGACACACTCCTCCACAACCTTCTTCACATCAAGGGCTGAAAAGCATCCATGTTGATAGATGACCTTCACTGGTCACCTACCCAAGCACCAGCTCCTCAGTTTCTCAATTCTTAACAGGCACTGGGAAGCAGCATCCTAAAGGATGCATGTGTCACTTGAGGCACAACACAGGTGTTTATTCCATCACTGCTTGCGTTGCTCTGCCTGCCTGAGATGGAGAAAGCAGCTGCTTGGTGCCACTCCAGGGAAGGATGGCAGCCCTCTGCAGAGGGAGCCCTGCCAGCTGCTGCAGGATGATCCACAGCCTAGAGCCCATAGGAAGCTGGACAGGAATGCAGCAGCATTTCCAGGGTGTGGTGTGTCCCACAGGGATGCAGTGGGACCCCCCTGAGCACAGGCTGTTATCACTCACAGCACTGGCACGCTGTGATGCTCTGATGTCACCCCGGCACCTGAGAGACAGTACCTGCGGTCTGGGGCAGAGCTGTGCTCGACTATGCAAAAAATGAGGAGCTGTCTGCCCTTGCTGAGGACACAGCTGAAGTCATACTCCTGTGAGAAGCCAGTGTTTTCCAAGCACTGGGGTTCCGCTTTCAATTCCTGGCTCTGGTTCTGATTTACTGGTAATTCTTCTGCCAGGCACTAAGCACCCCCATGACTCAGTTTCCCTGTTAAACAGGAGCACAAACCTTCTGGCCCTGACTGCTGGGAGGCTGAATGACAGCATTTAAATACTTCAGATGACATGTCAGGGCTTAAGACATTGCAAGATTTTTCTGTTGAGCTGAAAATTATGCAGTGGACTCCTGTAAGAGCTCACTCCATCCTTATAAGTGACTCTTTGTCACTGTTCCCATCCACACCCTGGTTCCTCTTTAAAAGGCAAATACCATAAAAAGCTGCTTATAGAGACCGAGATCTAGAAAAGAGAAGTCAAATAGGGTCAGGCTCTCCATGGCTTTGCTGCCCTGAGCTGTGGCCAGGGGCTGGCTTCCTGCTCCCCCCGTGACTGCAGGGAACACTGACCCATTTGTCTGAGGAGCCTCCGACGTGGGTGGGTGGGTCCCTCCTGCCCCTCCGCAAAGAAACATTTCCTCTCCAGTGGAAATAGCTAAGACGGAAAAGGTGGATGATGCCAAGATTAAGAAAGAGAATTAGGGAAACAGCAAGCATCCCTAATCAATCATGCTTGGACACTGAGGGTTTTATGTGCACAAAGACTTCACTTAAATCCTTTTTTGCATTTATCCACAAGAAAGAACAAAAAATATAGTGGCTGAGGAAGTTGCCAGATATTGATTCATCATTTTGCTTTCTGCAAATGTTTCTATTTTGTTGAAAACCCAATCAGCAAACTCAGGCATCCTTAAAAAATTATTTATTTAGAAAATAAAACCTGCAAGCAGCTCCAATGGCAGCACATGACATGGGTGAGGGTAGAGGAACTCTGCCATCTAGCAGACTTCATACCACTAACTTTTTCCTGGCCTAGAGCAGCAGAACCTAACCAGTTTCTCTCCCACTGTTATCAAGGCTGGTTTTCCTTGCCACAGAAAAGAGTAAACTTTGAGAAACAGATATGTCAGTGCAGGGATTTTTAAAAGAAAGGGCTTCCCACCATGCTCTGATGCTCAAACCAGGGCTGCAAAGCAACTGCTGTTTCTCAAGTACCATATCACACTTTTTTGTCTCATGCTCAGTGGGTCAGCTGTCCTGCTGGCATTTCTGATCCCAGGCTGTTCAGGCAAAGAAGTCAGACTTAGGTACCCATTAACTGCACAGAATAGTCCTCTGTCAGCAGATGACAGCAGTCCAAAGAGATGGCTCAGAGCAGGGCCAGTGCAGCCTCAAACATGCACAAGAAGTGGGTAACTCCTCCTCTCACCTCACCCAAGAGAGCTCATGAGCGAGGCTCAGGAAAGACACCAGAGGCCAAGTCTGGAAAAGGAGGACAATGAGGGGCAAGAGAGATACAATAAAGTTTCTCTTTGGAAAAACAAATGGGACCAAACTATGCAAAAAGGCTTTATGATCCCTCAAGCAGGAAATAAGTGATGACATACTGTCATGTTGCTGTGTCAACAGCTGACACATCGCAGCAAAGTAATTTCACAGACTCCCACGTTAGTTTAAAAGCTCTCTTTGAAACCACAGAGCTAGGGCAGAGGCACTTCAAGTCTTGCACAGCAATGGTTCTGCAGCAGACCCACTGCTGAGGATTCAGTGCCTGAGGAACCAGCCCTGCAGAGGGAAGCCACAGCCAGCCCTGCCATCCACTGAAATCATGTGTGGCTCACCACAGACGGCTGCTGATACAAGACCAAAGTACCAGCCTCCCTTCCCTCTCTGCCTCCAAGGGAATGGTACTCTGACCCAAAGTGTGTTCAAAGGGTTCACTGTTGTCTGGCCAACACACGCGATGCTTGAAGTTGGCCCAGAAGTCCTCAAGGTTGTGGACAAAGTTCTGCAGGTCTCAAGCAGGCTACAGCACTTCTGAGAGTCTCCTTTATCCCTTAGAGGGCTTCTTGTTTGCTTTGAACATTATACACCAGAAACAAAATATTGCTCCCTGTCTTTCTGATTAGAAGCTGGCACTGGCATTTTCACCAACAAAATTGTCAGGCAGCTTTTCTAAGGATCTGCATATTCACTTCCTCTGCTTTTTTTTAGCAGTGGGGTGCAGGAGATGAATCCTTGAGGACCGGCCCACACAGTCCTGCCATTATGGAAACAAGGAGGGACATGTCCAGGAAACTCTGTATTTCATTTTGCTGCCAACTGGAACAGCATTTCTTCTTCCAGCAGTGGGTCCAGCACACGTCACACAGTCAGATACCAGTGGAGAAAACAAAACCTGTGTTCCCTACAATCCTGATGGAAAACCTACCCCTATTCAGCACAAATTCTGCAAAGCCCATTCAATCTCCAAGGAATATCTCCTTTTAGAATTCAGTTTAATTTCCCAGCCCATGGTATTAGAGCATATCTACACACACAGCTCGTGTGTAGATGCATCTCCCACCGACTTTTTCTTTTGAGAGTGATCCTGCCTTTGGGAGAAGTTTGCTGAAGTTACCAAGTGAGTGCACACACCCCGTTCCTTGGAAAGCAACACATTAGAAAACTGTCTGGGCTCAGACATCAGGAAAAGAGCTTTTGCTCATTAGCCAACTGATTTACCCTCTCCCCTGCTCCAGGTTAGTGCCTCCATGCCCTGCAGCAAGCAGGTACATGGAGCATCAGCAGCAGATGTGCTCTGCCCCAGCTGCAGCGCTGCTGGCCAAAGCAGAAGGCAGGATCCTGGGCCATGGCTGTGACTCACGCTCCCAACCCTGCCAAATAAGTAGTTTTGGAGCAAGGAAGTGACAGGCAGAGTCAAATTAGAAGGCTGGTGAAACAAAAATCTCTCCACGCTTAGATCCAGCGGGGAAACAGGGTGTACAAAGCGTGAGAGGTGTCAGGGCACAGTGGTGCTGCACTGACACACAGATGGGCTCTGGCCCTTCTTCTGCCAGAGGGAAACAGCCTTTCCAGCACTTCACCACCTGCTCCAGTGAAGTGATGGCCATGTCCATGTTTGGCACAGCAGGCAAGCCAGTGCCCTGCATGGGTGAGCCACCATGCTTCATAGGGTGCTGCCAACCACACTGGTGCTGGGAGGCTTTCCCTGCCCACCCTCTGCTGCACAACATCAGCACAGGAAACACATGCCCCAAGTATTTCCCCAACTATTGCATATCAGGCTGGGTGGTTCTGAGCTCACAAACAGGTGCAGGAAAACATCAAAACTTAGAGCCAGGACAGTCAGTGGCAAATCTCCTAATGATAATGGGAGTCCAAAATACAACCCCAGGTAAACTGGGCCAAAAAACAGATGCTCCAGCTCTGCCTGTTTCTCAACAACTTAACTCACGGCTTTCTTGGATGGTAATATTAAATCTGCAGATGGGGTGAGGGGCACTTTTGAAATTTACCAGGGAGAAATCCATATTTCTATGACTGTATTTTGACCACTGTAATGAATGACCCTAACAAGACTCAATCATGTCTTTAGCTGACAAGAAGGGGTCAGAGGCACAGCAGATCAGCGTGAACCACAGCCCATAAATACCAGTAAAAGAAATCTGAACTAGGATGGGTGCCCTTCCCATAAATCACACTGCTGTGAAGAAATCTGAAGGCGTGGTGATGTAGACCCCTCTTGTTTAGGTCCCTGACCAGGTGACTTCCTACAGGAAAATTCACTATATCCTGTCCCAAAACTTTTGCCAAGTTTCAGCCCACAGCTGAGATTTGATAGCCAAGTTAATGACTTCAGTATGTGTCAGTTCAGAGTGAGGAGGATGACAAAGTCAGGCCGACTCTTTCCCACAGCCCTCTGTGCCTGGTAAATAGGAAAAAAAACATCAAGAAAGGGAGGAGGATGCTGTGCCACAGCCCTTGGGAAATCCTGCTGCATGACTGGCTGAGCAGGGTGGATCAGCTCTCAGGCAGGAAGGGTAGATATTGTCAAGGAAAGAAAAGGGCTGATTAGGCTTTCTACCACTAATAATATCAAAATAGCATATTGCTTTCATTGTCAGTGAAGCAGAAAACGAAATGGTGAAAAAAGGAGAAGCCTCAGGTGAAGTGGACTGGAATAATGTCAGGTCTGCAGGAACGACAGCCCTCAAGTGCCCTTAATAACTTGAGTTTTTCTTTTGCACATCGGGAGGTCTGTGAGGTACAAGCTATCAACTCCTACTCACCATCCCATGGGAATCCTCCCACACTCCTGCCTCTGCACTGCTGGTAAATTGGCAAGTGTCTGCAGGCTAAAGCAAGCCCCTGGGAAACATGAGCCAGATGGTCCCATTGCCCACTCTGATGGCTGGGGGAAGAACATCCTCACTTACTACCTCGGAGAACAATTCAAGTTCACTTTCTCCAGGGCAAAGGGGAGCAAAGATGCTTTTGATGGCATTTAACTCCAATAATGAATTTTGGTTCACGAGTCTGACCCACAGGCTCTCATCTCTTAAATCAAAACCTGCAGAGGACATCTCCTTGCTGCTACACAGAAAGACAGCTTAGACCTTGCCAGTCTTTGGTGCTATGGCTCTCCCATGCTGCGTCCCTCACACTCCACCACCCCACAGCCCAGACAGAGTCTGGGCTCTCTGGGGCAGGAAGGTTTTGCTAACATGCCTGTACACTGATTAATAAACTAAAGCACTGACTTTTTGTGACTACCTACTGCTATAGCATTATAAAAAAAAGAAAGAAAATAAAAAGCAGGAATATCAAAGAATAATTGAAGCAGCTTACTGAAATTCTCCAGAAGTGTTCGTAAATTATCTAATAAACTTTTGATTTCATTTGTTTTCTGTACAGATCCTGTGCAAAATCCAGAGCACATGATGGGAGGGAAGCAGAACGTATATGAGAGCACATACCTACCCAGCAGGTACACCCCACTGTGGGGCATCAAGGCACTGTAAATCTCCAGGATGTTCCCAGGCCAAAGCCTCCTTAAGCATTACAGCTCTTATCATCTAAACACACAGGCATGCTCACACACAGCAGCAGCATGTTGTGACAGCATGCCAACTGCCTGCAGACCTGCATGCACTCATATATAATGCATATATTGTAACAAGGGCAAACCGTATGCCTGGAGTCAAAGTTAGGTGGAAAGGATCAGTTTAGGTGTGGTACGATGCACCTCAGCCCCAGAATTCAAGCTGGACAAAGTTCAAAAGTAGTTTTACTTTTTTTTTCCCTGTGTGCTGAGTTTCTTCTCCCCAACCACCACTACCCCCAGAAAAAGCTGCATGCAAATTGTCTGTTAATTGACAAAAATAACCAAACAAGCTGGGCTGCAGCAGGGCTTAGCACACTTCCAGCTCAGCCGTCCTTTGACCCAAACTGGCACAGCAGAGCTCAAGAAAATGACTGGAGACAGTGGGGTGAGAGGCTCAAGCCTCGCCCAGCCCAGCGACTGACACAGGGCCTGGCAGTGGCACAGAGCCATGGGAACCTGCCAGCCTCAGCACAAAGGGCCCACAAATGGGCAAAGGTAGGGACATTGGTGGCTGCATGTAAGCAGGGCATGGAGCTGGAAAACCCCTGCACCCTCCCTTCTCTGGGATGCTCAGACACAAGCTTTTGCTGCTCTCAGTAGTCTGTGCGGAGAACAGATGCGTTTTCCATACACAAAATGAATTATTTCCTTGCTCTCAAGGGGGAGACACTTCCCTCCCACACATCCATCAGGTTAATGCACATTTACAGCTCCTCCAGGGGAGGGGAAGACCAGGGATCCCCACTGCACCTCAGATCTTCAGCACTTTGCTCCCAATAAGCAAGAAACCCCTTTGCTGCTGGAGGGCAGCCTGGCAGAACAGGGTCCCTGAGAGTGGCACTGCTGAGGGCCAGGATTTGGGTCTTTCTGGCTGCTGGAAGCACTTCAGCTGGCTGTGCCAGAGAGAGAAATATAAATTAAATCAGTTAAAAAAATAAAATAGGAGGATGGGGAGTTAATGTCATTAAGCACCTGACAGCTGGAGTATGTGAGCAGCCATTGTCTGCAACCCCCCACAGATCCTTCGGCCAAACCAGTTTGCTGAAAGCAACAGCAATGAAGTATAAAAGCCAAGACTGGAAACACTGACTGCCCTCCCTGCCCTGTTGCCCTCACTGAGGGAACAGGACAGCTCAGAGGTCGCTCTGCCCCAGCTCGTGGGTCCTTCCCTGCACCCCCTCCCCGACCTTGTGTCCCCTCACAGCTCTGAGGCAGCGGCTCTGGGATCGGCGCCAAGAGGCCTGAGGAGACCGTGGCAGGAGCTCTTTCATCTGTCACCCGCTCCAGGCAGCTGTGCTCCATCTCCACACACAGCACTGATGCTGCTGCTGGCACCGTGGGGGTGAGCAGACTGCTTCCAGCACAGCTCCTGTCCCCACTGAGCTGCCATGGGGAGGGAAGGAGCAGGCAGCTACACCCCACACCACCAAAACCTCAAAAACATTGCTGCTGCCCCTTCTCCTAGCTCCACTGACAGGACATGCTACACACCTTAGGACCTTGCAGCTGAAACAAAACTGGTCCTCTGCAGCCTGAGACATGATCTTTGCACTGTTTCCTCAGTGTGCATGAATGTCGTAGCATTGACTGCATGAAAAGAGAAAGAAATCCAGAGCTTCAGACACATGCAGCATCTTCCACCAGCCAGCAATGGCCAACTCTAGGCTATCAACAGCTTCAGTATCCCTTAACCTTCAGGCTACCTTCCCTTCCAGCAGCTGACCCCAAGCCAATGCCACCTTCCCTAGACACAGGCTGGCCACTGATCCGCTCCCAGCAGCACCATGAGCCTCCCACAGTGTCAAACTGATCTGGTGCCAGCATGAGTGGAAGCATTCTGAGAACACTGCTGGGAGGAACCTTGTCCTGGGGAGAAGATTTAATAGTAAATTGTGGATTTTTCCTTTTAAAGCTTGCAGAGGATTTTCATCAAAAAATCTTCACAGTCTAGTTCTGAAAGTACTGAACTCAGGCACTGAAGCTACATCCCACTTCACCCCCCCAGAACAGTGGGCAAACAAAACCAAAGATTCGGTTCCAGGAGGTCCTTTTAAGAAACTCCAACTTATGGATAAATCTGTGGGACTCCTTTTCCTCAGTGCATGCAGCAAGCTTCAGGGTTTATCTGACCACAGGCAGGCATTGAACTCTGCTGTCCCACCAGTCAAAGCACTTAAGGTAATTTCCACAGGTCCAGGTCAATTTGCTCCACACTTCAACAAGAAATGAAGAATTGTTTTCATAGCAGTGTGAGAATTAAATCTGACCTGTGTTCATACCCAGATGCTCCCTTTCACATACACACACACTCTGAGGTCTCTCATAAGTTACTCTGGTGCACCAAATCCTGTGGAACACTGAAAGACACCAGTACCCCTTGGCCTGAAGAGCTCTTTTCTCAGCACCTCATCAGATGACACAGCTGCAACAGATCTACAGCAACAGCACAGCATGTTCACACTCCTACAGAGCAATAACCGAGATCCCAAAGACATTAATTTCCTCACCACTTCCCCTGATGGGTCCCACACACTTCTGCAACAAACAGGAGGATTCTGATCAAGGCAATTCACATGGGTATAAGCCACGTTTTCCCTGGCATCTCCCTCACTGGATGCTCATGAACTCCAAAAACCACATAAGAGCACCTCACAGCAGCTTGTTCCAAAGACTTTGTGCTCCCTTCCAGGCCATCTGCCTTCCTCTACCTTGGCTTCGTCCAACTGGGAAACACACATTTAATTGCATTCATTTATGCTCAAAAAGGCCTATTGAAAAGTAAGTGGATTAAAAGCTGGTCTGGAAAAACTACTGCAGCACAGCACAGGCTGTGTATTTGGGCTGCCATGTAATGCAGGCAATGGGAATTCTCCTCTGCAAGAGGCATTGGGATTTCAATGTTGCAGCACTGCCAATTGCAATGCACTTAGCAGATGTCAGAGACCCACAGCCTCATCCAGCTACCTTTGATCTTATGTTCCACTCCTTCCTTCCAAGTCTGAACAGCCATTTAACCACAGCAGAGGCTCAGGGCATTTCTGCAGATGGATCTAAACCCCTCGCTGAACTCCAAGGGCAGGAGCTGCACATATTCATCTGCAGGCTGCCAAAGATCACCCACTCATTCATACCTTCACCCATGTCACTGTCATCCAAGACCCACAGATCTCAGAGCTGGCTCCATGTGTGGAAGAAGGGACAGGAGCGAGAAAAATCTGTAAAAGTTGTTTGCAGCCCAGTGAAAAAGTTCAGCAGCATTTGGCAGATCATTCAGACCTGCACAAACCCACTGCACTCCAGGCTTCCTCTGAGCTCCCCCCTCCCAGTTTTTCTTGCCTCCCTTCCCTGGCACAGCCAGGATTCCGAGCTGGCATGCTCCTACCGTTAATTAAGCAACAGCAATTAGGCAACACATTTTTAAGCGGTTCCCTCACAGCCGAGCTTGGGAAAAGGCTGGCTTCAGCATTAAACCGGCAGCTGTGTACAAAGTGCCAAATCAGTGCATCACAACGAGGGAACTTGATATGTAAACAGCCTTGTCAGTAATTACCCCAATGCTTTCCAGTGAATTGCTGCCGCTTCACTCCATTAGAGCCTCCACTTCCTCCCCTGAGCAAGCAGACAGGGATGCTGCACGAAGCAGGGGTTAGTCTGATGCTTAAAGCAAAGCCCAGGACACTTAACAGGAACAAGCTCGCTGAATATTCCGTGTTGTACTAACAGAGCCATGGTGACGTGGAGTGCTCCCTCCCAGCACGGCCTTGGAGGATTTATCTATCTCTCCCATGGGCTCTGGGCTGATGTTCGTAACAGCAGAGTGCTTTGGAGAGAGGCTGGTTTTCCACAGCCCTTGGAGCTGAATTCAGATATTGCTGCTCCCTTCTCAGAAACTCCTTGGGAGGGGCCTAGCAGATAACAGGGATGGGCAGGCTTCCATCACACAGACAGGGAACTGGACCTAGCTTCCCTCTTGGCTCCAGCAGGAACCAGGGGCTTCATGTGATCCACGTGGTGCCGCAATCCCGTTCCAAGATCCCTGAGAAAAACGCTGAGCAGCTCTCCCACAGCCAGCAGCAGCTGCAGGGTAAGCAGTGCCTGCAGGATGGTCCGAGGGGCCAGGCTCTGGCTGTGATCACCGGGAAGCAGCCACATGGAACAGCACTGCACAGCTCTGCTCTGCGCCTCCTTCGCCTCCTCTCCGTGCCTTCGGCTTTCACTGGGACATAGGAGCAAGGCCACCTTATCCATGTGTTCAGAGAAGCCTCGAGCAAAATTTAAAATTATTTCCTGGTGGTCTCTTCGGTGTTTTTTTGTTTTGTTTTGTTTTCGTTTTGGGGGTTTTTTGAGGGGGTTTTTTTGTTTGTTGTTTTTTAATAAGGGCTATTTCTGCTCTGCTGCAATAAACAGGCGAAGGTTGCCAAGGACACCCAGTAAATCACACACATGCTCCGCCCCTCACAGCTGAATATTTACAAATTTCCGAAGTGCTGAACCTCTTCAAGCCATTCAGCTTCTGCTTTCATCTGTAATATCTATCCCAGTGCTTCTGAGATTTTCCTGCAGCTCTCCCGAATTAACAAGGATCGGAAACCAGGCTTGATCTGTAACCCTAAAGGTCAATCACATCATTTTGCTTCAACATGCTGAACAGACAAGACAAAAACAAACATATGAAGTTTCTCAAAGGAATATGAATGAAGAACCCTCTCCCAAAGGAAAGCAAAAGCCCTAAAGTAAGAAGAGTGATTTAAAGTAATTATTTCTATGTGTCTAGATAGTTGTGACACATGCAATGCCTGGGTGCAGGACACTCCAAGCTATGTGGTTTTTCCTTCTATTCCCAAGAGGTGATAAAAACATTCCTTGCTACTTTACAAGAGTGACACCACAAAAATGCTGCATTTAAATTTAAGTGTAGTTTCACATATCTGAGGGGAGTTTAGCAGCCTCAGGTCACGCACAAGCAGTTTGTCCCTACTCAAGCTCACAACACCCGTGCTATGCTGCAAGTATGCAGGAATACCACTCAAGAAAAGGGAGTTCTTTACAGCCTGAAACCACTGGGAACACCAAACTGCAAGTTCCAAATTAAAAGCCACCACACAGGATTGCCCTGATTTCACCAACATGGGCAACAGTGTCTCCTGGGCTCCACGGGTTGCTCCACCTGGTACCACTGCTTGGGTTCAGTTCCCAAGGAGTCAGTGGGTACTGTGGGCATGCCTTAGCTCTGAGAAGATGGCACACAGACTCCCAGCTATACAGGGATGGTGGGGTGTGCCCCACAACCTGCATTTCAAGGACCAGAACCAGAAAGGTGAAAGCAATGCCATATCTCCAGCCGATGAGAGTGGCTGGTTCTGCCCCTGCTACCTGTGCTGCCCAACAGGCTTTCACATTCCGAGGTCTAAAGGTCAGGTGAAGAGAAAAATACTGTCACTAGCAGTTCTGAGCTATGGGCCTGGAGGTCCAAGCACGTCAAAATGATTCCTTCCAAGTCTGAACAGCCGTTTAACCATGGCTGAAGGGACTGCACACAGCTGGAAGTTTGAGTTCTCTTGCTCCTGCCAAGGCAGAAGAAAATCCAGCATCCCCGAAGTAGCTTCAAAAATAGCCTCTTTCCCTAATGGCCCCATTTCCACCTCCATGAGACTGGTGGGGAGACGTGGCTGTGTGTCACCACTCATGGCCCACTCCTGAGCTCCAGACCCTGCGCAGCGAGACTCAGACCACAATTCCCACCAGCACTGCTCTGGCTCAGTGCAAGAGAGGAAATCATACTCCAGGTAAACATGGACTATGGATTAAAACTCCATGTTTGCAAGCTGTGTTTTCTCAGTAGTCAAAAATAACCAAATATGAAGTATCATTAAACCTTTTCCAGGGACCTCACTTTCTAGCCAGTATTCAACTCTCAAAGTAACATCCCTTGTTTCTAATTCATGTACTGCTTCATTGCCTTTAATAGCACTTTACCCCAAATCTGCACTTTCTCTTCTGCCTAAAGCACTAATTTCCATTACCTAAAGAGGTATCAAATTCCAAATTTTTGCTGCAGCTTCAGGTTTTCACACTCAGGTTACAGACACCTCATTAGCCTCCCCACATCTGGTTCAGGCTACAAGGTGTTCGTTCTGCAGCACGCCAGAATCAGTCAACACGACTGTCTGGTTACGTACAGGCTCCAAAATGTCTCATGTATAAGAAAAAAAAAAAATAAAAAAATTAAATTAAGCAGATGGCCCACAGAGCACTGAGATTTGCAATTTTCTTCCTGGAAAACTTCTGGTAACCCCAGTTCCAAAAATAATACTAGGAATAACCCTCTGTGTGGGAAGGAAGAATTTTCTAAAAACCTTTGATCTCTGTGTTCCTGAGAAGGGAACTGACACATTAATCAGAATATATTGCTGAATGGGGTTACTCTCTCACACCACAGGGCAAAACCAAAGTGGGTAGTTAAACATTGGAGTCCAGCTCCTGAAAGAAATTTACTGTGTTGGGTTTTTTTTTCTCCCCAGGGTATTTTTTCAATTAACAAAGCAGAAACATATCAGTTCAGCTCTTCCATAATCCCTACTATCATCTCTCCCCTAAACCACTGCTTATCTCCTACTAAAGTTTCTAACAGTTCTCACCCAGAATTTTATGCATGTATCTGGAATTTTTATTATGTATGTATGATGAAAATTTCCAAATATAATGAATTTATCCATGGCTACAAGCCTCATTTCACAGGTGTGTGCTTGGTGAGAACTTTGGTGGTTACACTGAAGCAATAAATCCAGGTAAGTCAACACTCCAGAATAACCTTGGAGCATTCCAAAACTCAAGGATAAATGTCACACTCTCCTCTCCCACCTAGGTTTCATTGCAATCCAGAATTTACAGAAAGAACATTTTCCAGACTGGATGCCCTGCACACATCCTCCTTTCCATAACTTATCACCACTCACAGAGGTCACCTGCGGAGGACACCCACCTGTTCATCTCCTCCTTCACCTGATCAGTGGGAAGGGCCCTTGTCATCTAATTCCCCCTTTTGAGGAAGCTTCCTCATTTTGGAAACAGCAACTACAAGCTCTCACTGGCCCTCCTCCCCATCCTCCAGCAGCAGCAGAGCCAAGTCCCCTGACACACGAGTGTGGTGCCGAGCTCACGTCCCCTTCCCAAACTGCCTCTGTCTGTAGAGGCCACAAGCTGACAGCATTTGTTTGGATTCCATTTCTGGACAAAACCTTGCTTGAAGCATTTGATTCTTCCACTTCCCTTCTGTAACATGAAGCAATATTTTTTCCCCCTATAAAAACTGAAATTTGGAGCATGCAACCTAAGTTTCAAGGTATTTATAATTTTTGGTCCATGCACTCTCAGCATTACCCTGCCAAGTACTACTTGCTGCTGGGAAGAGTGACAAAATGTGATTAGGCATTAACAAGTGAACTTTAACTTCACTATAGGATGGAAAATGGAAGAGGGAAAAAGGAAAAGGGAAAAAACAAATGGTATCAAACGCTTGTCACTTTTGCAGTGACAAGTGGGATGATAACCCTGCTCAGTGACAGCTCACTCACAGACTGGTCTGCTATTGCCTATCAGCAGTTTATGGCAAGTAAAAAGCCAGGAGGAAGGGAAGACAGGTTATCAGCTCTCTTTGGAGATAACAGAGTGAGGGGGAAGGGTAGAAAGCACATCTCCAGTTTTCCAAAGACAACTTTAGCCCAAGGAGCACACATTCTGTGTGGCTTTATCCATTAACATGATTGCAAGAGACACACATGTTGAGCTGCTTATTGATGCTTACATCATAGAGGATATGAAGGGATATAGGAAAGCAGAAAGTCTGCTACCCAGTTTGGATAGCAGGGATTTGGCACAGCTGTCTGACCTATATTAACTTTCCATCCACTGGAGTACTACTTGGAGGAGATTCTTAACCACTGTTTTTGTATCCTGTGCTTCGAGTTTGTAAAACAAGTTAATTCACAAAGAATCTGAGTTACCTCAGAGGAAGAGAATTATGAGAGACTTCCTCTGTCTGGATCTGATAATTCATTATCCAGTGCAGGGGAATTTGCTTATAAGTAAAACACTAAGGAACTATTGTCTTCACCAGTAGTTGCAGCTTCATGGAGCTATGGAGCTGCTGTGGAGCAGGCTCAGATCCCCTGCTATGACCTTATCCTGTCCACCAGCTCCCAGCAGGGCAGGAGGCTCCCTGACTGCCAGCTGCTTCCAGAGCAATACCCTGCAGTTCTGCCCTGCCCTCTCGACCCCTCCTCATGAATCTGGCAGTGTTTTCCAACCTGACAGGCAGCAGCACCCACCATCTCACACTGGTGTGGAGAGCATGTGTGGCCATTGCACTGCACACCGTTCTGCAAGGGCTCAGCACCATGAACTCTCCTGCCCTGGGAACTGGAGAATCCCAGTGAACAACAGGAAGTATTAAATCAGCATCTCCTCTGGAAAAACACCGCAATAAACCCCCCACGGGACTCTTCTGCTCTTGCTCTTTTGGCCCTGAAAACAACTTCCTCAGCAAATGAACCTTCTCTGTCAGGAAACGCTGTCTTTGTCCATCCCATTGTCTCCAGAACATCTGCGCATGCTGTCAGTGTTCTCGGGCAGGCAGCATCCCCCCAGCCTGTGCCTGTGACACAAGGAAGAGCCCTTTCACAAGCACTCTCCTCGTTCCCTGCACAGTGTTAACTCAGCCTGGCACCTACAAACACGAAGGCCACACCTGATCTCTGCAGTGATCTGATTTCTGCAGAGACCTAAGGGCTAGAGTAACTTGAAGAATGCGGGCTGCTCCTGCTAACAGCCTGTCCCTCTTCCATCAGTCCTGGCATTCCCACTGCAGGACACCAGCTGCAAGAAATGCCAAGTCTGTGCTTTGGGGACAGTGGAACCAAGTTAAACACACATCCAGCAGAGTTGGGGCAGGGACAAGAGGCAAGAGAAAATTGCTCTGGTCCAGGAGAGAGGACTGAAAGCAGTTGGCTTTCTTAAGCTGGAATCAAAAACACAGAGGGGAGCTGAAAACACACTTCGGGTGCAGACTGTCATATAAAAAGAAAGGTGATGAGGAACCAGAGTATAGCCACTGGCCTAGTTTGTACCATGTAAAAATGTTTATCTAGGTATCAGGAAAAAGAATGCCCAACTTCAAGGTCATTTTCCTTTGGGAATTCAGGATTCTCTTCAGGAGAATTTTAGAAACACATATAATAATCTGGCATGTACCTATCTCAAGAAGATAGATGTACTATATATGTTTTTTAAGTATCTTTCAATGCAGCATTCACATGAATTGATGATCCTTGAGAATTAATTACAAATTCTGAAAGATCTTGAGCACTTTTAATTTAGAAAATTTGCCAGGCCAGGTCATTTGCCCCAGTCCTTAATGAACCACTTCAATTTCTATCTGTCTTTTATATTGAAAACAAGCATCCTGTTTGTGCTCTGACCATGTTTTTCTGTCCTTCCTTGAGTGCCCAGTGCTGGCCACTCTTGGGGACCTTTATTGTAACTGGATACAGCTGCTCTCTGTGTCAGCTGCGTAAAAACAAAAACCAAAAAACATAAACCTCCTCCTCCCCCAATACCATTAATCATCTGTTTTCCAGTGCACACAAATATTACTAAGAGTAACATCAGCAATAACAAAAAGCCAGGGACAAATAGGTTTTCTCACTAGAAAATCCAAATGTAGTTTTTGCTCTGCACTGCCATGCCCATAATGTGTTCCTTTGAGGTGCTTCAAAGGAGCAGAATGGCAGGCAATAGTTTGGGACACATCTGGTATTGGGCTCAGGTTTATCTGAGAGGGATCTTAATTGAAACAGAAAATTCGTAATTAAGATTGGAATCCCTAATAACCTTCCCAGCACCCAAACAGGAAATTCTAGGAAACTGTTTCCCATCCAACTCTGGCTCCTCCTGAAACCAAAAGTCGAAGGAACCCTATGTTGGCCAGGCACATCTGATTTTGTGTTGCCCCTTGGCACCCAGTTGAACACAATGGTATAGACATGGGAACAGATGAAAAAGCTGCTGGACTGATATAATTGACATATTTGAAAACAGAGGTGAAGAAAATCAATCTATAGAGCAAGATCAGTGTGTCAGGGGCAGGCAGGCACTGGTGCACCACAGCCTCCATCAGCCCTCCCCTCAGTTGGTACCTCCACCTTCTGCCTAATTTACTGCTCCCACCCAGGGCACTCCTGAGCCTCTGGTTGATTCCTCATGCTGGGAACATGCCTCGTTTCAACTGAAGCATCTATTGCTTGAGAAACATCAACAAGTCACTTGATGAAATTTACATAAGCACTTTACACCTTTTAGGATATAAATAGCCAAAGGAAACTGGGATTCATCCCAAAACACACTAGACAGTCCACATTATTAAGTGGGTGATACACCTGCCTCATTCCCAGTCCTTCATCTCCTCAAGCAAGATAAATGGCAAAGAAAAAAACCCAACACCCTCTAAACTTTCCTTCTGCAAGGATTGAGTTTCCATGAGACTAGTCTGCCTTGGCTGTGAGCTGGAAAATAATAAACCAGATCTCTGTTCTTTCTCAAGGGCCAAGATGAAGAAGCTGTACACAACCAAGAATTAAAAAGCCCATGACTCTCTATATTTTCCCAGCTCTGCTCCAGGCTGGCTGCTTATAACTGAAGATGTGAAAGAAGAACAGCAATTCTCTTCCCAGAAACACTTTTAGTCACGTGTCCCACACAATACAGGCATCTTCCAGCATCTTCCCCATCTGCCTTCCTGCATCAGCACCACAGCAAATTCCCAGCCCAGCAAGGGTTCCCATCTCTAAGTGCCACAGGAGCTAGCACACAGTCCAAAATATGACAATCAGAAAATGTCCTGAGTCCCCAAGAATGAAGCAGGAAGCCAATCATCTCTCCAAGAAGCCAACACCAATGCTTGCATTTGGAACTTCAATTCCTGCATGGAAAATACATGAAAATCCAGGTAATTCCTCTGATCTTTCCCTGAAAGATGAATCAAGTCCCTCAATTCTATTTTTAGCTGAAACCACAACTGGGGGGCTGCAAGGGTGGGAAAACCTGGGAAGTCTGAGATGCATCCTACATCACGTCTGGCCTGCACCTGTGTGACTCAGCAAGCTGTGAGGGGGTAAGATCAGCATCTGTGGTAACCATGAGCCTCCCCCTCTCCTTGCAAAAACATGCAGTTGTGGCACAGCCAGACTCTGAGCAGTGTTTTTGGAGGTGAAATAAAAATACTTTCCTTATCTAGCAGATTAGAGCAAGGCTTTCTCAGCAAGGATGTGAAATGTCTCAAGGAAGCAGCTTTAGCACCACAGCTTTTATGGTAAAATGGTTTCCTGCATATCAGCCAGAGAGGGATCCAGGTCAGCATCCACACAAAGACACCGCAAACCTCTGGCTTGGAAACACTAAAAAAAGACCAAGAGTGTGTCTCTTGCTCTCACCTGTTCACAAGTGTGGATGCACCAGGAGTTGCTTCCCCCTCACACCCCACCTGTGGGTTTGGTTAGGTCTAACCAGAATTACAGGGTGGCCAAGAGTGGCTTTATTGATGAGCCTGACAGCATCTGGCATGGGAAGGACATGAATTCCAGGTGTCAATTCACAACAAGTTTAGAGCAAACATTCACAGCTTGTTGATGAAGAGATAATTCTTGTCCTCCTGCCAACACACAGAGCTCAGCACACCTTGTGGTATGGTGAAGCCTCCTTCCTTCTGCAGTTACCTCAAATGAAAACGTGCAGAGAAAACCCTCCCACTTGCACAGGAGCTGGAATATACCACTGAAATGAAATAAAATTAAATTAAATATAAATTAACAAAGGGATTGTTTTCACATCACTGGAGAGGTTCATGCTCTCCAGAAGAAGCCCTGCTGGTCCATTTCCCACTGCCACCCTTCTGGCATACATTGCTTTTTTGGTTTCTTTTTTTGTCATTTCCTATGGAAGGCAACTTACTGGCTCTTTTAGTCTTCTAAACTGAGTAATTCTAACAAGACATGGTGTGATCTGTGGCAAAGCACATGATCTCACTTCTAGTGCCTTCATATCTTTTCATCTTACCAGGGTGGTTAGTGCCTGATGCCCAGAAGATTCTGACCACGGGCACAAACCAAGAGCAGGGAACTCTCATTCCTGCTTTCTCCTTGCTGAACACTCTCAGTAATTTATTTACCACATCAGTGCAAGCACTGCAGGCTCTATGAGATGAAAGAACTCCAGAAGTTTGTACACCTGTTACTGGCTCTGAGCATCCCATCCTCTGGCACAGAGCACAATTGCACACTGGCTCTGTGCAGATTACACATGAAAGAATCATTAGTTAGAGGGGGAGGAAAAAAAAAGCCATAACCACCATGAAAGAGGAAAGCTGTTAGATGGGGATTCTGTGCTTATTCGCTCAGCTAAGGTAAACTTCTTGCCTTGGACTTCCCACAGCACAGCCAGGATTAACAGCTTTTCTTTCTCAGGATAAGAAGTCTTCTCATCTTCTCTTCTTGCTTCAGCAACTTTGGATTGGATATGAGCAAGTAACATGTATAATTTCTGCCTGATTGTACCTTGTTGCTAAAGCAACAAATAATGTTTCAGTTTTTTAGTTAATGAAATTGATTAATGAAATTTTGAGAGAGAAAACAAAGGCTTTACTAAACACAAAACATCAGCTAAGCACTGTGAACTTTTCTTAAATTCCCTAGAAATGAAGAGCAGCTGCCTGGCACTGATTCCCCCAGCAGCAGTAACTCCAGTATTTGGAGCAGCTCTGGGTGCTTCTGAAAATAGACATGATCTTGTGCCAAAGAAAATAATCCCTTAATTTTATAGGTGTCTGAATATGAAAAAGGCTGAAAATGAGAATGTCTGGGGAGGAATATATAATGCATTGCCTAGTGTCTAAAAAGGTCTTTCCTTTTTCTCTCCAAGCGTCAGCAAGTGAAAATTGACTTGATTTAAACTGGTAACTTGTGGGGTTCAGATAGAAAACATTTTTACTTGATGTTCAGTTTGCCACTGACTTCAGCTGTTTGGGCTTAGGCCACTTAAAAAACAAGCAAACAAACAAACAAAAATAACCAAACAGTCAAAAATTAAAATATTTCCCAAATTCTAGCAGTATCCCACAGCAAGGAAAAGTCCTCAGCAGTTTCATGTAGTGGCTGCTGGCAGAGGTTTGCCTCAAATTTTTAACAGGATATTTTAGCCTCTCTACATAGCAACGGCATACATTGTTGTTGTCTCCTTGGGTGAAACCAGATGAGATAAAAAATTGGCAAAAAAATACTTTTTTTTTTATTTCTGGGAACTCTTCTGATCTATGTTATAAGTAGCAGGAGGAGTCAGGCTAGAAGCAACCTGGAAGGGGCATGGTAGTGAATATGGGAAGGAGATATTTGTGCTGGGGACTTGTATTCTGGGGAGGGCTGAAGTTCCTCTGCCAGGAATCCTGCCCCAAAGAGAAGGAGCAACAGAGAAATCTTCTGACTGCTCACACCACAGTGCCCTGCTAGACCAATGGTCAATCAATGACTCAATATACAAGGCTCTGGAACAAATTTTAGCAAGAAGGGAAAAGTCTCACCAGAGCACACCACGAAACTCCAGAGTTATTTAAAGCACAGAAAATACCAAGAATGGCCCATGAAACGGCAGCTGTTTGAGACTGGTCTGTTATAAACTACTCTAAAGAAAGCACTGAATATCCTAATTATGCTGAAAATTATACAGGTCACCTTCCATATTTAGTAAGAGTGGCACAAAGAGAGCCAGGGGACAGGACGCATTCTTACTGCTTTAGCACGATGCCAGCCAGATCCATATGCAGTCCTGGCCTTCTCCCCTGTTATTTAAAATACAGTAAGCTGTGCTTTGCATTCAAGGAAAAAGGGGTGTGAGGGAATGAATCCAGACCTTTGTGGGGAAGGTTTCAGTGAAAAGGCTGGCTGCTTTTCTGTGGTTACTGAGGTAATGAAACTTCAACAGGGGCTTACACAATGTCAGAGTGGAAGAAATTCAAAGCATCTACAAGAAGGGTTTTAAGTTACTCAAAAGCCTTACTGATAGGATTTCAGAGCCAGCTACTCTGTTTGGACACCAATGTGCAAGTGAACACATCTTTCCAAGCCACACGCAGCCAGGCTACTCATACTCCCAGTCTTGTCTCAGCCATTCATAAGCAGGAGTGTGAAGCAGCAGGGAAAATCAAATAAATTACTTCATTCCTCTGGGGATATGACCAAATGAGAACAAAGAAGCAAACAGTTACAAATTCAGGGTGCCATATTTTTGGCAAGTTTTCTTCTGTTGGGGAACTAGGATAGATGCAAGAAATACAGCTGTTACACTTGTTCCTAAAGCTCTGCACTCACCAGTGCACACGAGTGTGTATGCACAAGAGAGCTCCAAGATCTCCCTCATTTACAAGCCTCCCTGCCCAGCTCTGTGGAGGACAGCACACAGCAGTTTAACACACAGACACTTGTGGGATTGGATACAAAGATGCATGTCTGGGGTAAAGCAGAGTTGGGGGTACTGCATCCCATGCCAGAGAAGTGTGTTCTTTTTGTTAAGGCAAAGGCCAAAAGCTCTTGGAAAGCCTCACTTTATAGTAGAAAAGGTGTTTATGGCTAAGACACTCAATTGCTAACCTGGGACCCATCAAAACACCAATCATTGTGAATTTTCTTCTGCAGCAATCCATGTGTCTGTAGTGCAGAAAAGAAATGTGTCTTTGCTTGCTGCTGAAGACCAATGTCCTACTGACAAATCAATATGAAATCTTCCACAATGAACTAGGAAAAAAGTAGTAACAGATTTTGGGCATGTTTCAGTGATGTGAAAACCCACATTACCTGAGAATAACTCGGGTTAAACCTCTCTGCCTACCTGGTCTGGAGGATGAATCCCTCCTGAGGAAGAACCAAATCCCCTGTGAGACAGTGCTGGCTCTTCCACACACCTGGCACACAGGCTTTAGGGAGTGAAAGCAAAGCTATGTGGCCTTCAAAACCTTCAAAAGTGACAAGCTGAGAGACACAAACAGCAGCTGTTTGCTTTGTGCAGGGTTGAGACGCTGTGAGGTATTACCATCAGCTCCCTCTTTCCCAGCCACAGTGAGCCTGCCTGGCTGCTTCAGCCCCAGCATGAACTCTTGCTCCAATTTTCTGCAGGAAGAAATTAAAATCCAACCTTTTGGCAAGTTCCTCCTTTGGAAACAAACCAAACCCATCACTACTCATCCTCCTCAAACCCTGGTACAGGCAAGTACCCCTCGATACAACAGCATCCCCATGACCTCCTCCTCTAGCTTGGCACAGGAATCTGCCAAACACATTTGATGCTGTGACTCCTTTCCCTTGATCCCTTTTCCATTTCTCTTCCCTGCCCCACTTTTCTTGCTTACATTTCTCTTTTGACTCTCCCATGGGTGAAAGACAAACCAAAATACGCTCCAGAGCTGAAATTTCAGTTCACCTCATGGATTTGAAATCAAGCATAGTATCAGCTTTCCAAAGCAAATCTCAGTGGATGTTGAAATAATTATTTTTCCAGCAACGATTTTTTGTTTGTTTGTTTGTTTAAAGTAAAGCAATGTGAAAAATAGATAAAGTCTTGCTGGAAAGGGAGAATGCCTGTCTGCAGCTCTCCTCAAGCAGTGCAGCTGAGACAGGATGAGCAGTCAGCCCTGCTCAGCCCCACGGCTGATGGGTCTGACCCTCCTTGCAGCAGCTCATGCTGATTGTAAGGGTCCTGCTGATGAGGTTCACCAGAAAGAAATAGGGGTGTGTGTAGAAGAGAGTCACAGTAATTTATAGTGAGCAACAGAACGGGATTTATGGCATTCAGCAGTGGTGTGTTAGAGGGATGGGACTGGATTTAGGACATTAGGACATTTAGAACACTTCACCCTTCCTCCTCAGACAGATGTGTCCTGTGAAATGAAAGCTGCTGCCCTTGGACAAGGCAGCTGGCTTTCCACATTCAGTCCAGGTCCCAACCAGAAAATTCTTGTAACTCAGGAACCACTCCAAAGAAAACCCCTGAGTCACATTCCTTACAATGATCCTATCAGGCCTTCAAAGGCCCAAAACAAGGAGAACCATTATTCTGCAGCCTGGCAATGATTCTGGACTCCCACTCATCTGAAATTCTCAATTTCTCCAGATCCCAGGGATATTATCAGGTTTTGAGGGCCCTTTAAACAGCAGCAGGAGCACGAGCAGCAGCTCAAGGAGAAACATCTGGAATATACATGCCAAAGGTACTGAAGTCAATGAGATCTCTGCAAAGGTAGTAAGGAACACCTGACTGCAAATGTCTGCTGTATGGGACACAGACGCTGCTCTGCTGACTGTGAAGGAGCTTTAACAAGGGGCTGGAAGCTGACCTGGCCTGGACCTGCACAGCTGACATCCAGGTCTCCTCTTCTGCATGTAGGACAGTTGTGACAGTGAATTGTCACAGCTGTATGACTGCTCTCCTCTGAGGGGACAGTTAGCTCATGCCCTGCTAATAAGCCAGGCAGCAATACTGACTCTGAGCAAACTGCTCCATAATTGGCCTTTTGCTGAACAGGACATCTTTAATTAATCTGCTACTGTTTATGTGTGCTACTCCCGCTGGAGCTCACTCACAGAGCATGGACACCATGCAGCACATCTGACATTCCCCAAATATGTGATGTCTGTCCTGCCTTACAACACCGAGTGCCTGGTGTGTAATTGCTGCACATCAAACCCACTGCACAGAGTGCTGGGCTGGAGCAAACCCAGCCACTCCTGTCCTGCCTCCCAGACTGTTCTGGTGTCTGGGTCACACGCTCCCAAATCAAACACAGTTGGGACTATCAGGCGGCTGCTACGTCTAAGCCCGAGCTCTGCCAGATCCCATCTGAGCAGTGTGCAGAATGAAAACCCAACAGGCTGCATTCAACACACATGCTTCAATGCACAATGCAGCTGTGCTTTAGTAAGTCATCAGGCAGCAACCTAAGTCATTAGAACAGATGTAAGCCCACAGCAAACAGAGGCACCGCTTCAGCTCTTTTCCTTTGTGAATAAGCTGCAGCACACTCCCTTCAGTTTATCCTAACAACCTCCATCTCAGTGCTTTCAGATTAAAGGACAGATACACCTATACCATTAGACATTTTGCATAGTTTTATTGCTAATATCAGCAGGTCTCAAATCCAGACACCTGTGAGGACTCTGCTAAATCCATTACCAACTTATAGTGCAGTCCATCAGTCAGTGCAGTTGTCCTCAGTGTGGACTAAGATCAAAGTGTACAGCTCAGAAGGCTTCAAACCCTGCTATTTTCAGCAGCCTTTGGTACATATCTCTGTCTGAAATTCCCTAGCACTGACATCCTTCTGTTGTCACCCGTCACTGGTTGGACCAAGTCTCTGCACTCAGCAGCACCCTGGCTCTGAAACAAGAGATAGGCAAGTGCTGCTTTTTGGCTAAGCAAAAGCAGATCCAGTTTTCTGTGCTCAGGACTGCTAAAGCACTAACTGTAGATAAGAGCAGAGGGCCAAGCTTGCTTGCACATAAAAGGGTGAATATAGCACAGCCAAAATTCTACTGCGGTTTTGCAGCAGGGGAATCTACAAGGATAACTTCCAAAATACCTGATGATCCCCCTGACACAGAACAAACACTATGAAAAGAAAAGCAGATTCTCCCTTGTCTTCCTAGAATCTTTACCTTTCCAACCCTAGGACTCTAGAGCAAACAGCAAAATTTAATATAGTTGAACTTTCATCTGTCTGGGCTTAGCTCTCCTCCCTCAATAGCAGAGAATAACTTCCCAAACTGTAATTAAGTGGCTTAAATAAGATGGACAGTAAAGTGGTTCATATATATTGACCCAGCTGTACCATTGACCAACTGGCACTTAAAAGATCTGATAGCAACATCAGCACTCTATTTCATTTGGCACAGTAACCCTGATCACTTCCCAAACACAATCCTTTCCAGGCTTGAGTACATTCTTACCCCAATAAAATAATCCCTCACTCAGGGGCTAAGCACTGCTGGCTCTCATACCTGAGTACTCCCTCCCATCTCAGGTCAGGCAAACACCAGGAGGGTTTTCCTGTTCACCTCCCCAGCTCCACACACATCTGTGCACGCAGGAAGAGCCAGTGACACACATCTAGATCATGTAAGAGCTCAGCTGGCAATCCTACTTTGTTACTCAGCACAGGTTGGCTGCAACACCAAAACAACCCCAGAGAGCAGCACAGAAGATCCCAAAGGACCTGGAACCCTTTCTGAGCTGGGCTCCACCACTTAGGAGCTGAGCTGTAACATCCACCATGTAAAACAGCAGCAAAGGGACAGGAATGTAAACAAAAAGCCTGAAACATGCAAACCTTCACTATCTAATACTTCTCAAAAGCATCAAGAAGGACACTATGGCTTCTACACTGTGCTTTTCAAGACAGCTGAGTGTAGTGATTGCTGGCAACTCAGTGACAGCTTTAAGCACTGTAACTTTCAAAGAGGAAGTCCAGATGAATGGCTATTCAGGTCTGTCTACCTGGTTTGGTTGGATTCAAAAAGGATTAGAAGCTAAAAATAGTTTATTTAGGAGTCTATCATCCAGCCAGATTTCACTGCGAGGATCCAAAAATATATTTGGAAAACAGAATCACAGTGATTAAAGAAACAGTGATTTGGAGTTAAAAATGCCACTGTGCAAAGCCTTGTGCTACAGTGCAAAAGTCATTTTCTCGACTGTTTTGCTGAGCTACCCAAACAGTAATCAGGTTGGAATGAGTCTCCCAAGATGGGAAAATCTCTTTTGTTAAGCTCAGATATGAGTCTGGCAACATTCAAAGTATCATAACCTACTCCAACTTCCAGAGGTTCAGCTATCACAGGGAAGAGTGCAGCTGCCAAAACTGAAACTGTCCTGCACATCCCAGGCCATCAGGGAGCTGTCTCCTCTCACAGCATCCAGGCCTGAACTGTGCCTGGGCACAGGGGAACAGCCAGGCACTGATGTTGTGCTTTTGTTACACCCAGATCCAGAGGCTACAGGAATGAGACCTAAATCCAGCATTAAAGCACTGAGTGTGGGTAGGATCTGCCCCTTTAGAGCGCGTGAGTCTTGTCAAGGAATGCTCAGTGAGAAAAATTCAGCCAGTTTGGGTGCTGGAGAGCAAACTCCAGCAGCAGGAAGGGTGGCTGGGGAGCACACAAAGGTCATGCTGACGGCAGGCAGGAGTTCAGCTTCAGTTTCCCCATGAGGCAGAAGTGCTGCATGAAGCCAGTCCAAGCCAGGCTTCAGCTGGAACTCAGCTGGAGACTACAACCCAGACATGACATTACCTGGGGAAACAGCTCTGGGGCAGCCTGAGGATGTCCTTTGCATCCCCACAACACACAGGACACACCTGCAGTGAGCTACCACAGTCTTGCAGCCCAGCCTGGGCTGCACAGAAGGGACGTGCAGGTGACAGCTGAGTGAACAAGCTGCTTCTGGAAGTGGCACATCGCTGGTTTATTTGCTATTTGCCTGCCCTGTAACAGGATCCAAGCTGAAACCAAGTTTTACTGAGCAGCACCACAGTGAGCCAAGGTAGCTGGCTGGAGGAGTCTGTGACTGACCCTGGAGTGACAACCCTGGAGAAGCAGCAGAGCCCCCTGGGTACCAGGGTGCAAGACTTATGTTAAAGAAACTGGAGTAGGGCTGCCAACCAAGGAATCACCATCTGCCAAAAGACATTCATATTTAAAGCAAAGGGAGCAGTGGTGACCAGCTTCCCTAGCAGCCCACAATGGGATCTGAAGTTAGAGCAGCAGCCTGCAGTGCCTACACACAGTGTGCTGAGTGCACCAGGCTAATTAGAGCACAAGATGCACCAGCACCACTCACTCAGCAAACCCTGTCCCAACCACCTGCCCTCAGCAGCACAGATCAGGACTCTGCATCACCATGCAATAAAAGCATCTCCCAGAGCAGCATAAGTTTCATCTACAAAAACAGCCTTTCCTCACCCAATTCTGGAGCTCAGTGCATCTCACAGCTCTTGGTTAACAGCCTGCAAACACATCCACAAGACCAGTGCTGCCCACAGGTAATAAAACTCCTGTCCATTCTTAGCCTCTGCAACAGAGAGACCAGCAGCTCCAGAAACAGGAAAAATGGAGATAAGACGCAGTATCTTCCTCCCTTTCACTGAAATACTTTGCTTCATCCACAGATCCTTTGGATGAGGTTGGCAGCCCCAGATGAGGACGTGTTTTCCAGCAGCAGAACAGTTCAACATACCACAAGTCAGTGCTCTTCCTTTCAGACTATTTCAATGAAACTTTGCAGTTCCTAATCTGCTTCCAAAGACACGGAGTAACTCAGGTCACAGAAGCCTCAGAATATATATAAACCTTAGAACAGGCAGTACCTTGGCAAAAAAACACTTTAAAAGAAGCTGTCTAAGCAAGGGAACCAACAGACCGTGCTTCAGTCCCTGGGCAGTCACAGAAACACCTTCAGCAAATATTTTGAAGGATATTTGCCAAGCTCTTTCTCTCTGTACCCCACTGATCTTTCCTGGGAAGGAATACAGCTAGCTCCATCTTCAAAAGCAGTTGCACCCGTAGCCCTGGGCAATGAACTTCAGCACATCTCCCCACTGCACCCTCGGGAGTCCAGCCCTGACTTCAAAGAGCTGTGGGTGTAGGCAGTGCCCTACCTGCAATACTTTGAGGCACGATTTGCCCACCCTTTTTTTTCAAGCAGAAGGCTCTGCAGATTCATCTGTGCTCCCACTTCTAACTTTGACAGAACACAGCACAGTCTCAGGCTCCTATTTCTGCTGGGATATGATGCGAGACCAAGGCCACCACTGCAGCTGCTTTGGAAAACCCATGGTGAAAAGCAGCATGTTGGTGTCTAACAAGTATTTTTGTGGTTTTTCTGATTTTCTTAATTTGGGTACACTGGGTACATTCTGGTGGTGCAGACAGTCAATTTCTGACAACGTCCCTTCATTTTCCTCTCCTTCACAAATTTTCTGTGACCTCCCAGATGCTCCTATGGTCCTTAATAAAACCTTTAGTGCTGCAAAGACAGAATCTTCTCCTGCCTGTGGCTAACCCACATGTAAAACCTGCTGACTGCTCTGTGCCCCTGGTGCTGGTGACATTCTCCTGAGCAGCCTGTTTGCAAACTCTGCAGCCTGAGAAACAGCATTAGGGCAGGGAGCATGGGACAGTGGCCAGTGCCACCAGGCCACTTTTCAATGGCCAGTGCCACCAGGCCACTTTTCAATGGCCAGTGCCACCAGGCCACTTTTCAATGGCCAGTGCCACCAGGCCACCTTTCAATGGCCAGCCTATCACCCCCATGGTGTGAGAGGACATGGTCCATGTCACGACAGCACGGTCAGTGTGCTGTCCCACACCCTATCTGCTTCCCATCCCAGCATGAGCACAGACTCAGCCTTTCATCCAATCCTGAAAGAACGTGTTTTTCTCCTCTTTTTTTTTTTTTTTTTTTTTTTTTTTAAGTGAACAAGAAGCTACAAGTGAGTATTTGGCTTTTACAACTTGTGGGCTGCAGCCAAACCCTGCCATATGTTCCAGCTAATACATGTGGGCTTTGCTTCTCATCCAAGAAAGAAAAAAAAGGACATTTATGAGTTGGGATTCAGCAGGATCATGTGGGAAGGAAGGGGTGGGGAAGTGATGCTATTTTTGTTGCTATAATTATTTGGTGGCCAAATCCCTGACCCTTGACGTCAGCCCTAGAGGGTCTGTTTAACTGACCAGTTGTCATGGAAAGAAGGTTGGGAGGTACAGGCTGATGAGGAACAGCTCTTTGCTGCCTAAACCCACCCACAGGCAGACCCCCTGCCTTCATTAGTCATCACCAGATGATGGCCAAGAAATAAAAATGTCAATACCTTATTGCTGATACATTGGCTGGAAACAAAAGCATCCAGGGAAGTTAGTGCCCTCCTTCCTGCCACCCGTTACTGCTGGAACACACGGGCCAAGTCCTGATCTCAGCCTCCCCAGTGAAGGCAGAGAAACTCCATGGCCCTCAGCTGGGTCACTCCAGGTTCACATCCATTTATCCAAACTCAGCCTGGCCTCAGTCCAGACTACACACATGGAAATGTGCCCTGTGCAGAGTACAGGGGTTCCTACTCCTTGGGAACAAATCCAATCACAATGACTAATTCATACCACCTCCAAAGGGAAAAACTAAGATAAATAGCCCCTCAATTCCTTGCTCCAGATGTCCAGCAGTGCTTTGAGCCCAGAATCCTGCTAGCAAGGCTCCAGCAGTGCTCAGGAGGTTGGCAGTAAATGTATCAGCTACTGACGGAATGGTTTCTCACCACTGCTGGTGCCATCCACGATGAAGTCACCGGTTGTACAAGGAAATTGGAATAATCCTTGCTGAAAACTCAGACACAGCTAGAGAGTACTGGGCAAAAGCTTGCTTAGCAGGGCTAAATTGCATTGCTCATTCACATGCAGTTCATCATCAGCTGCCGTTTGTTATTCCTGTGGCCAAGCACAACAAAAGGGCTCTGCAGAAGCCAGAGCACAGCTCTCAGACGTATGGATGAGATTTAACAGGCAGCACAAAAAGCCACTTAACAAATCCCAGCACACCAAGGCACATGGACAGGGCAGTTCAGCAGCAAGGCTCTGCCAAGGAGCAGCCAGCAGGGGAAGGTTCAACAACCACGAGAAACTACGGAGATGCAAGAAGAGGGAAGGGGCAGGTTCCTGGGTCCCATCCCAGCAGCAGGAGTCTGGGTTCTCCTGCACTATTGGTGCCCAGTTTTGTTCCACTTGGGATATTAACCTGCACTGGGAGGCCTTTAGGGCAAGATCTCAAAAAATCCACTCCAACCATGTGAGTCACCTGTCTCATCCATCATCCAAGCCACATCACCAGAGATTGCCAAGAAATAAGGAATTCAGGGTTACCTTGTTTTCTCCAAAAGACTGAGAAATATTGCAGGCTGAGACCCACTGCAAGTATATTTTGAGGCCTTGGCATAAATGCATAGGCATGAAGTGAGAAAAGAATTTGGCAAGACAAAAAGAGCAGCCCTGGCTATCAAATGGATGTTTACTAGGTTGTATGAAATGAGCCTGGTGGGTCTAAGACCAGTAGGTGTCTGCTGGTTATATCCTGATTTGCTAGGCAGTGCTGCGCTAATTTATTACCAGTTGAAATGACGTGGCAAACTGCAAACACCTCAGTTTTGCTTTTGGATTTGCTCTATTTAACAAAACCTCAAAAAAGAAAAACCAAAACATTCAAAAACCAAAATAAACCAGCAGAAAATCACTACAACCAGATAGTCTAATTTTTAGTAGTAATTTAATTTAGTAATTTTTTTTCACAAGCCCATAGGCAAGTCCAAAAGTTAAGACTGAGACTCCTGTGAAGACACAGACACCATCACAACAAAGATGTACCTAGTCTGCATTTGCTGGCAGCAAAATTGAACCACTGGGTCATCTCTTTCCCTCTCTGAAAATGCTTTCAACTCTTAATATTTTCAAAGTATTTCATTTGAAATGGTCAGCAAGAACAGGAGCAATTGGGTCAGTGTCCTGGGCTTAGGGCAGGACTAAATATCCTGCTCTAAACCCAGGGCACTGACCCAACCATCAAGACTCAGAGTTTTCCATCCCCATAAACTGGGTTTATTTTTGTCCTAAATAATTTTAACTTTCTGAGCACTAACATTTACCCTCTGCTGAGGAGTAGGAATGCATTCTCAAAAAATCTAAATAAAGAGACGTTCCAAGAGATTAATTCTGGGATCTGTTTATTTATCCAGTATCTGAGTAATACCAATTCTCAAGATTGAAGATAAATAAACACCCCTAATAGTAAAAATCCAAATAATAATGATTATCTGACAGTTTTACTACAGGTCTTTGTCTGAGATGTCACATAAATCCTGCAAAAACAAGACCAACTGCACAGGCAGACCTTGCAGGACAGGTGGTGCCTGTGGTGAGAAACAGCTGCTCCCCCAGAGACTTTAAAGTAAGAAGTTTTACACATTATCCTGTGCCACTGCCCAGGAGATGCTGCAAGTGAAACCACATTTTCCCAGAGGCTGTGGCTCACCCCAGGACAGGACCCAAGACAGGACTCCATTACCTGCTTAGGCCCATGCAGCCTTGTGGCATGAAGGAAAACTGAGCAAAATGTGCATGGAAAACAGCAGTCCTTGAGTGGAACAAACCAAATTCCCTCAGCAACTACATTGCTGTGAATCCAGAACTACTCCACAATCCCTAGGTAGGTGAACCACTTATCTGTCCCACAGACAAAAGTCTCTGGCCCTGTGAAGCACACAGAGGTAGGCAGCAGTGAGTAGTTACTCGAGGTGGAAAGAATTTGGTGGAGGTGTCTCAACAACCATCCCGAGGGTTGGTACAGGCACTCAGACACCTGAATGTGGCTGGTGGAGAGATCACTTAAGCACTGGCAGAGGACAGAACAATCAGACTGGAGAGGTCATTAAAGGCCGAGGTTTACATACACCACTCTCCTCCCTTGGGTCTGGATCCTCATAAATAGGGAGTTTTCAAAGGCAGAACTGGAGTCAGGCAATAATCTGTATCACAAGTGTTTCTGAAGTTTGGGCTCACACCAGACTCTTTTGTTTCTCTCATGCAGTCTTTTATCAAGTGATTATTGTGTCTGTTGCATTTCAGACATCTTGGTGGTGTGGGTGGGCAGGACAGCACAGTGTGACCCAAGGACACGTTCCCAGCAGTGCCTCCAGCACTGCCCCATCTGCTGCAGTGTGGAAAATCCAGCATTGAAGATAAAAGTGGAAGTTCTCCCCAAACAAAACCTTTTTTTTTTTTAAAAAAAAAAAAAGAAGCAGCTTTAAAGAACAAATAAACAGCCTCTCCTACAACATGGAAAACCTAAACATTATTGTTTTATGCTTGCAACACATGAAGTCATAATGGTAACAGAACTGAAGAACGTCTCAGACATGGCAAGGGGGAACTCAAGCCAAAGAAAGAATAAGCCAGACATAGTCAGACTCTTGCCCCCTTTTGCTCCACCTACAATCTGGCATTACTAAGAGAGAAGCAATGTCCAACATGCTGGGGACTTGTTCTATTTATTGTTTTAAACCCAAGCACAGACTAAAAGGCTTTTTGTCATCTAGATCCAAGGCTGGTGGTTACAGACATACATACATACAATTCCTGCCATGCTTCACTGATGTGCAACGGGGCATTCAGGCAAGTGGGGAGACAAGACCACTGCAACTCAGTATTTACAAAGTGGGAAGAAGTGCTCAGCAACAGCACACCAATGTCCAGGGAAGATTAAAACAGGCTATAGCCATCAACTCAGCAAGCAGGCCAGGGAATGCTGTGGCTGGGAACAGGATGACACCAAGGAAAGAGACCTCAAGGGAAGGGTCAGTGAGGTAGAAAAGAAAGAAGATTTGGTTTTGCCACTGACACAGTGATCAACTTTTCCAGGTTACTTGTTGTTTTTGGACCAAGCTGACTTGCAGGAGTTAGACTGGGACCTGGAAATAATGCTCTGCCACAGGGTTCATGGCAAACCATCCAGGGCAAGCTCCGACATGGCTCCTGAGTCAGCAGCTCACAGCAGCAAACGCTGTCACAGTGTACATTGTGTACATTTCCTCCTCCACTCGCTCTCAGAGCTAGAAAAACTCCAAAAAGCAGGGTTAGGAACATCATGGCCTGCAGGCTAGGTTTTTTACAGAAACAAGATGACTGAAGCAGGAAAGCAAGGAGGACATGACTAATAAAATATTTAAGAGGGCAAAGAGATCCCACCACACCCACCTGCCAAGCCCAGAGGGTATTTATTTGACAAAGACCAAGCAGCCAGCACAGAGCTGAGACTCACCAGCATTTGGCAAGCTGTCCAACCCATGGGACATGACAGCAGAAACCCACTGAAGAACCTTTTCACTATGGGCTGGAGAGCCCTACACACATTGCATACTTTCATCTCCTTCTCTGTTTCCACACCTTCTCAAACCCACCCCACCCTAACTGCCTCAACCAGATGTACCCACTGTATTTCCAAATTATCTGAAAACACCAGCTATCCTAGGAAAAGGAGTCTTCCTACTTAAATGCATATCCATAAGTTGCAAAGAAGTCTTGCAAACACATTTGGACTTGGGCTGCTTGTTCAATGCAATCTGTCTAGAGTCTGCAGAGATGCAGTCAACCTCAGGAGCCTGATCCTGAGCCCAAAGCAGGCAGAAACCTCCAGCTGAATCCACAAGCTGTCCCATTCCTGCAGTGCACCTCAGCACCCCCTCACATTATGCCAGAGTCACCAGAAATATTCAGATCACATCTATGAAACAGAAAAATGGTCTTCAGAAGACCACTGTTCCTAGTTCAGAAAAGTATGGATAAATTAGGAAATAATTGATAGGATGATGGGGATGATCACATCAGAGGCTGATAGAACATGTTTTTATAGAGGGATAGCACTGGTATTTTACCTACACACATCATCACGTCCCTGGCCCTTTACAGTGCTCTATTCAGGAATATCTTGAGCATCTTCTCCAAAGCAGGAGCAATGCAGCTCAGCACAGCTGCTGCTATTGTCCAGTTTAAAAAGTCCCAAAAAAGAAAAAAAAAAGAGTTTTCCACCAATTCGCTGCAGAGTCTCATTCACATCATCACAACTGGGCCAGGCTGTGTTGGTGCTTGCTATCCAGTGAGAGACCAGAGGCAGTGGGAGGCCCCAACCTGTTCCCAGGGCACCGAAAGGCAGCAGGAAGCTCTGCCTGCTCCCAGGGCATCTGGGTGGCTCTGCTGCTCCCAAAACAGCAGAAGCACACAGTGCTGGCCAATGTTTGGCTGTGCATCTGTCCAGCAGGACTGAAAGCTTTTGCTTTTCCTACCCCACAGGAGTGTTGCAATGATTAGTTCATGTATATTCAGCACCATTTTTCAAAGAACTGCACAAGAGCCAAACCCTTCAATTTTTTTCATCTGTTCCTTGCTCTGTCACTCCCTCCTGACGGGATGTGTTTCTCCCCTCCTGAGAAACAAACAAGCACGAGGTCAGCCAGAGTGGGAGGTGGGAAGCACATTCCAAGCTGCTCCTCTTCTCTCAAACCACAAATGGCACCAAACCCTGCCATCCTCCCAGTGCTCTGTACAAGTGCCCAGCATCCTGGCCTCATCATGCAGCCCAGGGAGGAGCTGGACAGGGTACACAGCAGGGTGTTTAACTTCATCTCATCTCCTCTCCTCTTCGGTTTCAAGAAGCAGAACACAAAGGTGCAGTGGCCACCCCCAGAGCCATGCAGCCTGTGTGTGCACCCACTGCAAGGCACGGGGGCTCTGCACAAGCCCTGCTATGCAGCTCCCCTTTTCAGACAAAATGCTGAAATTGAGCAGATGCTGCAGCCAAAGGGCGCGGAGCTGATGCATCCCAACCCTCAGGGAACATGCCAAAGCCTTGGCATTCAGCCTTGGCACGAGGGGATGGTTCACATCCAAGTGTATGACATTAGACCTTATGTTTGGTGCAAGTGCAGGCAAATCCCGTGTGGGGTATTTTCTCCTGTGCACAGACTTGTTGAGCCAGACCAAAAGGGCAATCCTGGGAGCAGAGCTCAGGTACGGGCAGCAGCAAGATGAGGACGTGGACAAATCACTGCAGAGTGCTGTGAGAGACAAGGCTGGTCAGCCTGCTGCTTACAAAACCCAAAAGCATCAGAAAGGGTTAAAGAAAAAGCAAGTTAAAACAAGTCTAGTCAAAAAGCACCTTCCCTTGGCTCCAGTGCCCGACACCCGGACAGCCATGCAGATAACGAGAACATCCACTACTCCATCTGAGAGCAGTGAAATCAGCGTCAGCATGAACATAAAACCCACAGATGTTGCAAAACTAAATTAAACTGAGTCACACATAAAATAAATTTTAACAGGGTTGTTTTCAACACATTGCTTTGATAAGCTCAGAATGCCATTTTAAATGAAGAAAATAACCACAGTCTCAGTAGATGCATACATGCAAGAACAGCCCATACCCCAAAATCTTCTGGGGTTTTATAGATCAATTTTACTGAAGTGGGAGACAAAACCCTATTACTTAATTTAGAGGAAGGTTTTTCAGTGAGTTTAACATCAGTAAGTCTGAAAAAGGTTTTGAAATCAGATTTGAGTTTAACATCAGTAAGTCTGAAAAAGGTTTTGAAATCAGATTAAGGAATCACTTAATTTTTCAGCATGACAAATTTTCTGTCACTTCCCACAGATGCTGACACTACACAGAGTATCTTTTATAGTAAGGATCATCAGCAGCACTGACATTGCACACAAGCCAAATTGCAGTTCCACTTCACCCCCAGGATTTCCTTCAGGAACTCCATGCATCACATGGCCACTAGAGTTTAAGCCAATGCAATTCTAGTCCTTGAGTAGTAAAACTGACATTAAGGCAATGACAGAAGAGGAAGCATAGAAAAAGCAATGTTGCTATGATTTTCCACTAGGTTTCAGAGGGCTGGTGGCTTGCCTCCTTGATGTTTCTGCATAAGCACTTCACCACAGGCACCAGCACTGCCTAGCAAAGACATTTGCTTCTCCACCTGGAAATGGATTTCAGCAGAATCACCCTCCAGGTGCTCTGCTATGCAGGTCTTCACCTATTAAATTGCCTTTAGTGACTAAAAGGTTATGAATGTGCTCAAATAAAGCAGAAATCCATAGGGAGATTTAATCCACAGAAATGCCTTAAACATTCCGCTTGGCATAAAACAGAATTCCCAGAGTTTCTCTCCTTGGTAGTCATGAACAGGAAGCCTTACTACAGGTAGCTGGCTCGACAGAGCATAAGTCTTGAATGAGTATGAAAAATACCATTAACTATATGATGTGAGTTGGGGGGGGGGGGTTGGTATTTTTTTTTTTTCTTCTCTGTGTTTTTTTCTTTTTGGCAAGGAAGTTCAAAGAGTAACACCATTTTTCTCAGGGACGGTGCCAGTTATAAGGCAGAAGTTACTGGGATAAGAGAATGATACTTTAGGCTGCTAAATATATATATATTTATACTGACTGCACACTGTTACTTTGCAGAAATACTACAAAGTACTTCACATCACATCAGTATAATGACCACTGGAATACAGTTATGTACCTTCCAGCTTCACTTACTCCCAGCTCCTGAAACATGGAATCAGTTCAGCTTGTCTGAAAGGGAAACACCTCTAGCAGAGGGCGTTGGGGGGATTACTGAGGGGTTTCTGGGGGTTTTCTCTGCAAACTGTAGGCAGACAATTTTCAGAATTATACTATGTTGCACCAAAAGAAAAACAGCCTTTCCCCAAAGAAAATAGAAAAAACACCCAAAACAAGACAGGAAAAGCACAGGTGAAGCAAAGCTGGAGAGACTCTTCGTTGCCATCCAGGATTCTGTCTCGGGAACTGGCCATAACCACTGACGCACACACCAAGGAGAACCTTGTGGGGACCATACCTGGACGGCTTGGGAGACGGCAGAGGGGGCACACCTGGGATGTTCGGGAGGATGGAACAGTGGAGAGGACAGGGCGGTTAGGAGGGGGCCCGCGGCGGGCGGTGCCTACCTGGATGTATGCGCGCTGCAGGTAGCTGTAGGGTACCCTGCGCTGGAAGTCGGAGCGCACCTCCTCGGCGGCGCGGTGTCGGGACACGGCCCCCAGGAGCGGCTCCTCGCAGCGCCGCACGCAGTGTGCGCGCCGCAGCACCGAGCCGAAGAACGGCAGGTCCCCGTCCGGGCCCGGCGCCGCCAGCCGCACCTGCGCTCGGCACAGCCGCCGGCACCGCAGCCGCGCCGCCCGCAGCTCCCGCCGGCTGCGCAGCGCCCGCTCCAGGCACCGCGCCGCGCCCGCGAAGTCCCCGCCGTAGTACGCCTCCACCCCGCTGGCGTAGAGCGCATCGAAGGGCTCCAGCGGGCCGCCCTCCGCCGCGCACCCGCCGCCCGCCGCCGGCAGCCCCAGCAGCGGCAGCAGCAGCGGCAGCAGCAGGGCCCCCCCGGGCCGGCTCCCGGGTGCCATGCCCGCCGCTCCGCCGGGACGCGCCGCGGGCAGCGCGCTCCGGGCGCGCTCGGGGCGATGGGGTTCGGCGGCGGGATGCGGGAGGGTCCGGGGCTCGGCGCGGCGGAACTCGGTGCAGTGCGGTCCGTGCGAGCGGCGCCGTGCAGCGGATCCCGGCGCGGTGGGATGCGGGGGTCCGCGCCGCGCAGCCCGGCCGGCGGGGTCCGGGGATCCGCGCGATGGGTCTCGGTATAATGGGACGCGGGGGTCCGTCAGCGGCAGCGGGGCTCGGTGCGGCGGGCCGGGGCTCCGCGGGCTCCGGGGGCCGTGCGCGGGGCTCGGCTCCATGCACGCCGGGCCTGGGCCGCCTCCCGCGCCGCCGGCACCTCTTAAAGGGCCCCGCGCCGCCGGCCCGCCCCGCCCGCGCCGCCAGCCCGGCCCCGGCCCCCCCGCAGCGAGCTGGGGGCGCGACAGCAGCCGGGGCTGCTCCGAGCATCCCCGCTCCCCCGCGGCCGCAGGGGCTTGTGAGTGACGTCGGGAAATGTAAATCGTCCCGGGGTGATGTCAGCGGCAGCAGCGGCGGCAGCCTTTCCTCCCGCTTCTCCCTGCCGGAGCGCGCACCTCCTCCTGCCGCCCCGCATCCCCGCGCTGGCGGCCTAATTCAAAGGATGCTTGGTTTGTCTCCCTGCGAGACTACTGCTTGGAGCCGTTTTTCCCCGAGTTCTCCACCCCCCTCGCCTTTTCTTACCCCGGCACCCTCCTGCCTTCTGGAATTCTGCAAATAAATAATCTGGGATGGGCACAGTGAGTGGCTGGCGAAGCTTTTTCAGCTCCCAGCTGTGTGTTTGTCACGATTCCTCCAAGATTTCTCTCTTCCAATGCTTCAATGCCCTGCCCTGCCAAAAATGTTGCTCATTTTTTTGCATGAATTTTAATGCTTTCTTCTGACGAGACGCTTGGCAATGCAGACTGGTGACACATGAAAAAAAAACATTTTAGCTGGCATTTTAAATAATCTCAGTGTTGAACACCTGTTACCAAGAAGTTTTTCATAATAACACAGTTAATTTGGCTGAAATCAGCTGTTCCTGAGTGAGAGGGAATGACCAAACTCTGGATTTGGCTAGGTGCTTTACTGTAAAATGTTCTGGGCTCTGCTACTCCAAAGTCTGTGCACACAGCACTGTTCTCAGTAGGGTCTCTCTCAAGGCATTGTGGCCTTATTTCTTTCAGACATTTCAGGAATATCTCTACATTTATTGCCTATCTTCTTGCAGACTAAAATAGCTGCAAATGGGAGATGCTTGCAATCCACTTGGTTCAGATTTTGTTACTGCACCAAGCCAGATGTTCCTCACGGTCATGCTGTGCATCCCCCTCTGCTGCTCCAGTGACTTTGATCAAATCATGCCTTGTTTATACTGCTGTGTCCAGGATCAGAAACAGGGCTCAACAGCCTCTCATCGGACAAGTGATCAGATTATGGAGTCAGTTTACAACAGTTTCACATAAAGGAAGTTTTTTTCCACATGACTAGAGATTACTAGGGTTCTTGGTGAAGATCTTTCCAATCTAGCAAAGATTTCAAAACAATTGTCCTTGTTGCTTTCTTGCAAATTGGCCCAAAATGTTTTAAAGGTTTGGTTGTCCCTCCACCCTTCTGCCTGCCAGGCTGGCATGCTGGGGAGGGTATTCACAACAGGAGAGCCCAACACCCCGAAGGGGTACCTGCAGTGGGAGGGGTATGTGCTGTAACCATCTGCCTGTGCAAAACAGAGGTCTCAGGTCCAGATAAAGCCTTTTGCAAAGAGAAGTTTTTTTTTTCTTTTGCTAAGAAAATCAGCACTTCTCTGGGAGTGGAGACAACATTCTGAGAGGGCTACTTAAACCTTCTCAAGTGTCCCAGAGGTGCTGCTGGTGACTGCAGAAGTTTAGACTCGGGAGACCTCTGCCCAGAATCACAGGATAAAATGCTTGGCCCCCTGGGCATTTTCTGAACGATGCATCTCAGATGATCTGTTTGCAGATGTGCTGTACCTAATTCCACATTGATTCCAAGTCAGCAACATCTCTGCACTTGCAGTGGTAACTGAGGCCCTAAACTACTACAAAGGGAATGCAGAAAGTACATGAGTGACTGGAAAGATAAGGAAGTCAAACATAATGTTTTATTTCACACTGCTGCATGTTCTGGATCAGACCTTTTTTTCATTAATAGTCCCTTTTTAAACAGTGAAGACTGTTTAAAAGACTTTGTTCTGACACCCTGCAGCCCCATTGTGCTGCCCTTCTGTGTAGGCACCCACTCACTTTAGGACCAGACTGCCACCACCCCACTTTGCAGTCTCCCTGCCTGGAGTCACACTCTCATTGTTCACAAGCATTTGGCTTTCCCTCACCTTGATGGTCTGTTGTTAGCTAATTGCAGCAAAGAGCTCAACAAGATTTGGCACATACAAGGTTCTTAATCCAGTGTATCTCTCTGACATTTGGTATCCATGCTTGAACAACTACCTTTAGTTTTATAAGCCTGCTCACTGCCAGAGCAGCAAACAGATGACAAGAAGTTTGCTGGTCCCTTTATTGTGAGTCTTGTTCTTGCAGAAGATCTGGACCATAGCATCCAGCAGTGCTGCTGCTACAGCCACAGCAACATAGGCAGGTTGGGCTTGCCTCCATGGAGCTGGAAAGGAGCTGGGTTTGGAAGCATTGCATATATAAAGAGAGGGTTTCACCCAGCACTGCAATTACTGGTTTAGGATGCTACAACTCTGAAACAGGCCCCAAGATACCTGAGATATCCCTCATGCCTTTAATGAAAGGAATAATTTTAAAAATGTAACAACTCAGCCCGTGTTCAGATGTTGATCCTGGCCCCTGTGCAGTTGTTTTGAAAAACCTTTTCCTACATAAATAGGTTCATCTGAAGCCTTTTTTTTTTCTTGGAAACTCTGATATGTGAGTCAAACCACTGATGATTTGGCAACAAGATAAGAGCAAAATTTAAAATGCCTTTCAAACTGGCTTTCCAACACACACTTCACAAGCAGACCTAGGTTTCAAGCCCTCTCTGTTTCATTTGTAGACTTGCTTTCATATTTAATCATGGACAAACTTTATAATTCCAAACCAAACACAGGTGACCTCTTCATCCATGTACCTTGGTGAGATAGAGAGCTTTGAATCAGACGGAAAAGTACAACACACCCTTATTAAAGGGTTTTACCTCATGTACAAAAGTGCTAGTTAATTGAACATATCACATCCATTAGTTAAGTACATCATGATTTAGACCCAAATCCATACCCAAATTCCATAGAATGCCTCCATCTATCCAATACCTTTTTTATTCAAGAAGGTGTGAGAGTGGTTGTGAATGTCAATGAATGTTAGGAAATCGATACCAAATAAAAAGACATGCTGCAATATTAATTGTGCACCATATTTTGAGACTCTCCTTTCAGGAAAAATCCATCATCAGAGTTGTAAAATAAAACTAGTCTGGGTTCGCACAGAGTGAAAGAATGAGTGACCAAGGAGGAATTTTCTCTGTAAATAATTAACCTTGGAAATGCAAGGTGTAGCACATTGCAACAGTGTAGAATACGGATGAAGAGAACACAAGGTACCTGCTGGGGATGGCACTGCATCTGCTCCAGGTTTTACCTGTTGTTTATTTGCTGGTGGCTTACAAATCTGCTTCCCCACAGCTGTCCCACTGTATGTTTGGGCCTGTCTCTCATGCATTGCTCTGCATGGGTTGCTGACAACTTGAGCTTGGCACAGGTGAATAGGTCTTCAATTTTTCTTCCTAAGCATTTTAACTTTTATTTCCTTCTAGCAATATTTCTGTTGGCTCAGGACCTGGGAGCAGCTATCACTCTCCCAGACATCTGACCTGTGATCAAATACTGGCTGTTGTTATCTCATAAACTACTATCTCAGGAGCCTGGAATGCCCTCTGTCCTAGCAGCCCTCTATCCTGACATTTCTCCAACTTATGTCTATCTCATATCTTGCTGATGACAGCCTTGTTTTTCTTAATGACTTCCTCTTGACATTACCTCTGCAGAAGCACAAAATGATTGCCAGCAAAGCTTTGCTTACAGCATTGCTCTAAGTGCATCCTCTTGTATCCTCACACACATTGTCAAGGCCATCTCATATCCTCCTTTGCAGCATCCAGCAAAGTTGCCTTGGCATGGGCAGGTCCTCTTCTCTCTCTGCTGCACACCATTATTAATAGCAGCCTTGACAGCTCATTCTTTTCTTTGTCCTTGTCTGTCCTGTCTCTCTGCTTGATTTCATGTGACTTACTGTACCTCTGCCTGTTTTGAACAGGGTTTTGTGTTCTAGAATTTGCCACTGCTTCTCTACTGCAGCACAAACCGAAACAAACTCCCCAAGGCCATCTCTGCAATCTTCCCTCCATTATGCCTCTTGAAGCTTTGGACATGTGTGCTTCAGTTTGCAAGTGATTTGTGATACACAGAAACCCCTGTGCAGCATCTGTTATAAAAACCTTAATACAAGAGCACAGACAAATACAACATAAGGTTTGCTGTTGGCACTCAGCAGAGAAATGCAATCCTATAAATAACATAAGCAGAAGATCTTGTCTTCCCATGTGTAGACAACAGTATAAACCTTATTGAATTCCAAGTGCCTTCACACTTTGCTTACTTGGAAACCTGGACTTGACTGCTGTTGTAAATTAAAAAACAATAAAGTTCAAGAAGTATAAAATACATAACCAAAGGTACACTGGTGTCTTGAAGGAGTTGGCTCCATGCCTGTCACATTTGAGCTTGGATTTAAAATACTTCCATGGCCTATATTATTTGAGATGACAACAATTAATAACACTAAAGAATTATTATATTGTGCTCTACATACCACTTTTCCTACACTGAAAGACAAAAGGTTGTACATAACTAGAGTTACTGTTATGAACAGGAAGGTACCTATAAATGATATAAACTGGGAAAATTTAATGGGAGACTCATATGACACAGTTATTTTCAGTGCATAGTCCGGAGTTAATGAGACGTGTGAATGGTTTCATTGTGTGACTGTCTAAAGTTTAGCTGTAAGCTGTGGCAGTTTCAGAGCGTGAACAGGGTCCAATTCATGACTGCTGTAATTGGACCGAAGTCGGTGACATTGCCAAAATGATGGGTCAAGTGCAGAGCGTGTGCTCGCACAGCCGGAGCCTGGCTGCAGCTCTAGGAGGTCACACACAGGGATGGGTGGGGGTGACACGGGCTGGCTCAGGTGGCCTCTTTGAGTATGGGTTGAGGGACACAGAATTCATGTAGGAGGAGCAGAGCCACAGGTGACACTTCTGTCTGACAAACTGCAGCTCTCTGTGGTGGTGTGTGAAGGGACAAGAAAGATGGGATGGCAGAGAGAGGCCACACAGAGCAAACCACCTCTTGTGTCCAAAATGAGGTTGATGGAGATGTGTGCATGTGGATGGAGTGGCCCAGGCTCCCGTGCAGCTGGTGTGGATGTTTGCAGACTCACCACCTCTGCAGGGAAGAGCTGCCCATGAAAATCCTGCCCCTGAAAACCTTTGGGGTAAACACATGGTGGATTTGATTCCAGGGTTTCCTTGTGCTGGCAGCTCTACTGCTGCAATGGGGCTGTTTGTGCCAAAAGTGTGAGGACTGAGCTGCCATTGAGGACATGGAAGAATCAGAGTTTGTGAAAGTGAGATGTGGGCCTTGAAGCTGGACAACAGGAAAATACTCAGGAGCCTCTCAAAAGCTATATGAAGCAGTCTGTGTCTTTTAGTGGAAATATTAAATAAACCCTCATTAAAATCAATATACCTACCCTTAAATCCAGTGTGGTGATATATTTCCTCTCTATGACCTCATGTTTATTTTTCATATACATTAATTTATAATCTGAGCACCTTGATGCTTTTCTTTTCCTTTTTTTCCTTGTAATTCTTCTTATCAGTTCTTGTCTGCTTTGAAAATATCATTCAGGACTCAGAAAACATTTTAAAATAAGATTATGCATAAGCCATGGGGCAGCTGAGCCACCATCCTGCATCCCATCCGAAGTATAATTCACAAACAGCAAGGTTTTATCCAAAGACCTTTCTCCCTGCATTGCCCAGCAATGAGACTCTGACTCCAAGAGTAAATATTTGTCTTCCCCACAGAGCTCTCCACTTGAGCCAGACCCCAACTTACTGAAGAAAGAAGGAAATGTCAGGCAGGGGAAGGAGGCCCACAAGGAGGGCAACCCAACAGGAGAGAATGGGGAGTTGTTGCAGTGGGAAACCCAACATCCTGTCTGTGAAATCAGAGGGGTGAAGAGAGCAGCGGTGGAAGCCCAAAAGGCAAAGTCCACGGAGGGAATGAGAAAACAATCTGGAAATGGTAGGACACACTGACAGAGAGGAGCTCCCTGGTTAAGCATTTGCAGTGGTAACTGTGATCCATCCCCCAGGACCACAGCAGATACCAGAGGCTCTCACCAACAATGGGATGGCAGAGGTGTACAGGGGACTCCTGTGTTGTTAGCCTTTCCCAGTTTTAATTTCATGATTCAGTAAAAAAGTGGAGAGAGTATCTCTCACTGAGAGACTATGAAAGACATTAAGCTGGCTTCTTCCACAAGCACTGTGGCTCCTCTTTCACAGTCCATCTTTTCTGTACATTAATGCAGTTCTGACTGAGCTGACCAAGAGGTGCAAATAACATCTACAGCCCTATCAGCTGCAGCACAAGGGAAAACAGAAGAAATTATGTGCATTTAAGTATAAATTTGAATAGCTTTTGATCTCCTTAAAGACCTGCCCTGGTTAAAAGTCACAAGTCTTCATGAGGGTGAAGTGCAGTTGGGGCAGATCACAGACACACTGTAAGCAGAGAGAGAGGCCCAGGGGTGATTAAAACTACACTCCAGAGCACATTTGGCTGAATAATTTTTTACTGCAAGGTGTTAGGTTTATATGGCCATAGTTTTCATCCTAGAGAATCCTAAAATGTTCTGCTAATGCTATACACATAAAACTCACTTCACTACAGCTGCTAGGCAGACAGATTGCTGGCACACTGCTTCCCACCCAGATGTGGGAAGGGAATAACCAATCCAGGACATCTCAGCAAAATCCTGTCTTAAGGGAAATTACTCCTGGGAAAGGAAGCAGAACTGGAATTCTTAACATTTTGTGTAATAGAGTCCTCTGTGGGGTCTTGGTCACTCTTTACAAATGTAATACTGGAGTCAGAGTGCTGGAGTCAAATGTGTGGCCCTGGGGCAAATGTGAGAAAACATTCAGATTTCAGAGTTGTGCTGGGAGCCTGCGATGGACCATGCCCAGATTCCCCTGGTGCTGGGTCTGCAACACCTACACTGCCATGCTTGGTGCCAGCTTGGGAACACTCAGCAGCAGGGGTACCTCCTGCTCCCCCAATCCATGAGAAACCTCCTAACACTTGGTCAGCTCCAGCTGAAAGGAATAAGGCAACTGAGGTTCTGTGGCCAGCTAAGGAGATTGCACCATCATTCCACATCTCATCTCATCCCTTGTACCTGTGTCAATAACTGGGGAGAGCTGGATGCTGCACAGATACTCTGTAGGGCCATTCCTGCTGGAGAAAGGGATGGAAGGGGTGAATGGAGAAAGGAGACTTGGAAGGAGTGGATTAATGTCATTATTTGTTGAACTACTGCAGGCCAGTGGGAAACATTCAGTTTGGAAAAGATTCTGCCAATCCATGCAATGACATGTTCCCTCATTCTCTTTCTTTCCTTCTCTTTCCCCATGGATAATATTTAGGCTTCATTAAAGCTGAAGCAAAGCTGGACAAACTCACCTGCAGCAGCAAACTTCCTCTGGTTTCACAGAGGTGTAAATTACAGAAAACTGGATGTGGAAACCATGGGATATGGTGGAGCAGTGGTGTAAGTACACAGAGTGACTCCAGTGTGTTCTAGAACAACACTGGGAGATCAGTATCTGCCTCAAGCTCCCTGTCCCACCCTCTTCTACCCTTCTAAGTGATGCCAAGCTCCAGGGCAAACAACTGCACACCAGCCAGCTGTAGAAGCACAGAGGGTGACTGTAACATCAGCTGTGGGACATATGGCAAAAGCAGCAAATCCAGATGGTGATAGTGGAGAGGAGCAAACACCCTGGCTCATTGAAGTGTTCCCTGTAATTATAGAAATTGCAGAATAGAAACACTCTTGAAGAATGGGAAGGGAAATGGCCTGTGTGTTCCCTGTGGTATAGCACCCTGTGAAAGCTGATGTTTCTCTGATTAGTGGCTGTTTCTCTGAGAGGAACAGAAGAAGGCTGTGGAGGGAGCAGATTCCCAGCATACCATGTGCCATGCACCCAGGCAGGAAAGGAAGCAGCCTGAAATCACCCAGGACAGAGGCACCAGCTCTCCTGATTCTCCTTGCAGGGGACACCCATTGCTGGCTCAGGCAGGGAAGGTGAGCACTCCAGCAGAGAGGATGTCACTGGCACAGCCTGTTCAGTACAGCTTCAGCAGTTTCTCTGGGGCCTTTTTTTGGCTGAGGATGGACTGGGGGGAGGAAACAGATTTTAGCCTTACTGCAATCACTAAAAATAGACCCTAGTGTGCATTCACTCCCTCTCGCCTACATTGCATTACCTCTGGGACTTGTCCAAAAAAAGATTTTTGGAGGGTAGCCAAGAGGAGATGATGTCTAAACACAGTAGCAAGGACTCAGTTTTCCTTAATTTTCTGGTTTCTGTTTCAGCTTTTAGTGGAAAATAAGTAAGGCACAGACAGTGCTGCTTTTGTATCAGCTCCTTGCATGGAAGGTCTCAGCTGTTAGAAATTAGACTGTGGTTACTTCTTTGACCCCTGTTATTTCTGCAGAGAGCAGTGATCTGGTCTCACAAGCATCCCCCTGGCCAAGCCTTCAGGACTAGGAGTGAAATTTGCTCTGTGTGCCAGGTCAAGGGTAGTTTTTTAAGTATATGTCCAGAGAAGGATAGCTAAAAGCTTCAGCAACCTTTTGCTGCATTAATCCATCACACATTGACAAGCTGATGGCTCAAATGAGCTGTATCCTTTAGGGAAGGAGAAAAACTTCACGAGAAGTGGGATTTTAATGGCAAAACATATATGTGAGAGCTTTGATCTTAGTACAAGGGTGTGTTTCTATTTCAGGAGATTCCGACCCTTTTTGTCAGGAAAGATTTCTGTGAACCTGGCTTTGCAATGGGCCAGATTGTATATTTATTTCTTTAAAAAGCCTCCATTGTTGTAAGCCAGGAGTCACTCAGAGAAGCAGCTGCTGAAGAGGCTGGCTGGCTCCCCAAAGCAAAGGTCACCAGAGCACTTCCAGAGGATTAGCAGCCGGTTGGGTGGAGATGCAGGCCTAAAAAGCATCTCAGAAGGTCCTTGGCCACAGCTGGATGCTGCTCTGGGGGTGCCTCATGCCAGCAGGGATAATGCTGTTGTGCATGACTCCAAGCTTTTAACCAGCACATGCTTGGATATGCTGGGCTGGATGGGTCTTGAGGGGGGATTCACTGGGGAACGTGGGGAGTGTGCTCCTTCCTGGCTCCCAGCTGGAATCTAGGGCAGTATTACTGTGAGTCTCCACTATCCTTTTTGCCATCCTGTGCTGCAGAGCCTCAGTTTGCTTGGCATTTGCAAAGGCAAAATTGAGCCTTTATTTATAGGTGGTGCCCCTGCTGCACTACCAACAGCAACACTTATAGTTCAAATTGCTGCATAGAGGAAAGCACAAAGCTCAGTTTTGTTGGGGCATTTCCCACTGGAACAGACAGCAGAAACCCTTTTCTGGTGAAGAGTAAAGTGCTGTGTGAGAGTAAGAAGGGGGTTCTACTCCACCTTGGGCTCAGACCTCTTCTTGCCACTTTAGTCACAACAGAGCTTGAAACCTCTCCTCTATGGCAGTCCCTGAGGGGGCAGGCCAGAGCATCCTTGTGCCCAGGAGGTCTTTCAGATGGAGCCCCAGGCCAGCTCTCGAAGCTCAAGACTCAAATTGAGATAAGACACATGGCAAGACGTTTCTGAAGGAACAGGGCTCTTACTTCCCTGCTACATGGGTCTCCATGGGACTCCAAAATTCTCCTTTGCCACTACAGAAGAAGCAGGCAAGGCAACAAGAGCCCACCCTGAGGGCTCGAGGATGCTCTCAGCCCTTGAACAGAGATGACAGAGTTGTTCAGAGGGCAAAAGGTCAGCACAGCCTTCAAAATTTTCTGAATTCCAGTGTGTAAAATGCCCTCAAATGCCTGAGCCCTGCAGCAGAGTGTGAAAAGAGGTAAATCCTTACATCAGAGGGGGTTCTTCAACGTTCCACACAACCAGGCAGGGCTCGAAAGAGTGACAGAGCCCAAAGGGAAAAGAAGTAAGGGATTGATGGAGTATGTGATCAAACCTACACCACTTTGGAAGTCTTAATGAGTAGTCAGTCTGTTGTTTCACAGACAGCAATGTATCTTGGGACAAATTACGCCGATATGTTATAGGATTTTCAAACACATCTTGTCCTAACTTTCCAAACTTCTGGAAAAGCAGACCGTATGAAGGATTTTGTACCTAGTTAATTTTATGGAGTGCATTGAGTAAGGGTGGATTTATTTTCTGAGCTAGACATGGTTTCAAGCATGGCTTTGTGTTTCTTCATTGAGGAGGCAGGGTACCATTTTATTGCCTTGTGTAAATTGCTTGTTGTTTTATTAAAGCATAAAAACACTTGGCAAGGCTACAGCGTCCCATTATCTTTCAATTGGGTGGGCAATAATTCCTTAAACAAACACAAAACCTTATTAAACCTCAAATACCTAGAAATCAAAACAACATAAGAACAGGGACATCCACTATGCTGTGGGTAATAAAGAAATGAACGCGATTTTTAACTACTGAACACAATAAGATCTGAAAAACCACCTTGAAAGCTGAAATAAAAGCATGTCTGATGTTAGCACTGAAGTGTTTCCTTGTGTTTCTTTCTGCTTCTGTGTCTGCCTCTAAGCCTGCTACAATGCTGCTTACAAGCACTGACCAAATCCCAAGGAGCTGCTGATATTCTGCTTCCAGATGAGTTTGCAGACACTAATCCTATAGGGAGAGGTGGCAAAGGGGAGGCTGGCAGAGATCCTTGTGTTTGCTCAGCCACTGGAGAGAGATGTGTGCCAGTACTGGACTCTACACCAGGGCTGTTATGGTGTCTCTTTGAACACACACAGGACAGAGATCAAGCCATCACCTCACTGCCTTCTGCAGCAGTCCTGCTTCTGAGAGAGCTGACCTCATCTCAGAAAAACCTCAGCACATTCAGCACATTCAGGAATTTGTGAGTCATCCCTGGGAAACTTTTCTCCCTCTGCACTAACATCTGAGCAGAATAGCTCACACTGCACTGGTCAGAGCTTCCTTACCTGGTAAGGCTTCGGGGGATTTTCCCCAACTTCATGAAAGCAGCTTGGAGTCAGGATCCTGCATGTCAGTGCACCTGGAGTGGCTGTGCCCACAGTTTTTTTTCTTCAACTCCTCCCTCTCCAAAGATCAGTATCCTGGTGGAGATGCAAGGGAGAGTCCCTAGGCCAGGGGGATGGTTCATGGATAAGACAGCAGCCAGAAACAGAAACTGAGAGAAGACAGCAAAATCCAGCTGTGCTGAGAGTTAATATTGACATCAGGGTCAGTACCAGGTAGCAGCAACCAAGGGCACCTCCCAGGGCTGTGGGTTTGATGACCCAGCCTCAACCCCCAGCTGCTTTAAAACTGTCATTCCTTTTGGCTCCTATCCTCAGCATAGCACATCTCCAGCCAGAGGTCACCTGGGAGCAAAGAAGTGGGCTTTGAGCATTGATCCCTGAATATGAGGGATCAGCAAGGCTTGTTAGGAGCACTGTTTCAGTGGAAGTGTTTCAAAGGCTGCAGTGATTTTTCAAGCTCATGATGGCCAGGTTGACAGGAACACTGAAAGACTGAGACCTTTTTCCTCCCTCAGCTGTCATGGCAGGTCTCTGCAGGACATAAAATGTGGCTTTGCAGAGGTCCCAGAGGATCCTGCCCTAACACCTGAAGATGGTAAGTGAAGACTGGAGGAGGACACATGTAAAAGCATTCTTTAGCTGTGGGACAAATTTGACAGGAAGAAATAACAAGCAAGTAGAGAACACAAAGTAAAACCACTCTGTCCTTTTTATACCAGGGAGGTACCAAACTGCCCATCAGCTGGTGCTAGATTTTCCCTAACTGATGCTGTATCCATTCCACACAGACTTTCCATGAGGGGAAATGATGCTTGCTAAAGGAGCCCAAGGGAGGTGTTTGGTTTTCCAGGGGAGCTGGAGCTAGCATGTTTATGTTAAGAGAAACCCTTCAATATCTGAAGCCATTCCCATCTGCAGAGAGGACCTGCTCAGTCAGATGTCTTCCCCAAATGTAGCATTTAGGAAAAAGGAGGCTAATTCCTGCTCTCTGATGGGAGGATGGTGTGGAAGGAGTTCAGACAGCTGGAGGAAATGGCAGTAAAGACATGAGGAATTCTCATAAATCATCTGCGACCGTTTGGATGCTTCATTTTATGCCTATGCCAACATGCTCACTCTCTGGGCCAAACATCACTGATTTTCTTGGAGTTTCCCCAGTGAGGCTTGGCTGGGATAAAATGGGACCTTTTTTCTTGAACTGTGTGTCCACTTCTTCGTCACAAAACATCACAGGATCTTGTTCTTTCCCATGTTGCACCCCTAGCTTTGCAAGCACACAAACATTCCTGTGCGAATAGAATGAGCTTCTGTGCTCAGAAAAGCAATACTTGAGGTTTTCGTGTGTCCAGCCCAAAAGCTGTGTCAAGGCTGGATTTCTTCTGCCCTGAACAATGAGCAGGGTCAACACAGAAGTGGGCAAAGTTAGCCCAAAAACAAGAGAAACATCAGCTGCCAGCTGATGCCAGGAGCACTCCATCTCTGGAGTGGAGATTTCTTCTGCACATAACACAGAAAACCTGAAGTCTGAGGCACTTCAGTGACATTCAGCAATGTGATACCCAGACAATAAATTCTTGCATTTGTGATCTGCCTCTCAGCATGTCAAGGAGAAAGTGCCAGGCAAGCACCCAACCTCTTCTCCCCCAGGCCTCCAACCATCCTGGTTGCCTTATTTTTGTCTTAGCTATATTTTCTCACCTTTATCCAAACAGCTAGGAGAGGAAAGACCAAGATATCCCTCCCTTAAACATGTTTTGAGCTGTATTTTTATCATATATCAGTGCTACCCATTTATTTCAAAAAGTTCTGCTCATTTCCAGCACAGACTGTGAGGTCAGCAAAACACAGAGCCAAGATCAGCCCTCTGGGGCACCTACTTCCCTCTGAAAGGCTGAGATAACTAACACTGCCCTGCACCAAAGTGATCTCTCACTGTGACATGTGCATGAGAGAAAATCAGACACAAGTCTCTCCACACATGGAGTATTGCAGAGGCTGTCAGGTTAAAATCTGCTACCACAGGGCAAGAAACAGGCAACTGTGTTGGTTTACACCGGTTATGGAGCTGGTCCAAGATGAAAGGTTAATTAGGCACCTCATCATGAGACCACGAGGAAACAACATAACCTATTATATACACAGGAATTTTTACAATATTTATCTGTTATGACAGCACTCAGGGTTTGTGCAAAGTGCTGTAAAAATCCAGAATAAAAAAAAAACTCAGTCCCCCTCTCTCAATATAAAGGATCTCACAATATAAAAACAGAAAGCAGGGAGACACAGAATAATGAATAAAATAGAAACTAATCATGCCTAAGTTCATGACAAAAAACAAACCCAGGTAAGCTTCCCCTTCCCTCATCCCATTCAGTCTGCAGTTATGGGAGAAGGGTCCCAGCCTTCTGCTGCCTTCCCTGCCCTCAGTCCCAACCTGTAGCTTCAGTGCAAGTGCTGCTCTGAGGAACCAGCTTCACTCTCAGAGTTTCTCTGACTGTTTTATGCTGTCTCTAAATGCTGCTCTGACAATCATTAATTTATTTGTGCGAGAAGTAACTACTACTAGCTCCATGACAGCTGTATAAAATTGATCCACACAAAATGAAAATGAAATATAGCAACAATTTTTGGTGTGCGTACCGGGGCATCAGTGTGCTGATTTTTCAGAGTGTGTCATGTTTGTTCTATCTATAACACAATTCAATATTAACATCAGCCATATCAGTGAGCATCTACAAGCCCTATCACACAGAACAAGTGCTACAAGCTATTTTTCAGACACCTGTAACTTGTCCAGTTTGGGGAAAGCAGAAAACCTCCCACTCAAAGTGGGCACTCCCTGCCAAACCTCCAGGCTTGGGCAGCGCTTTGTTTTTTCAACAAACCAGAGGCAAGAATGCACAAAGCTACATATCTGTCCCAAATCTTGGCCACAGAGAATAGGACAATTATAGCTGAAACATTCCAAAACCAAGGAAATGCCTGAGATGGACAGACCACAGGGAAACCTTTAGCTCAGAGTACTTCATAGAGTCACAGAAGAAGGTCTGTGACTGCACCAGAAGTGCAGGTAGGCCCCCAGCCCATGCTCAGTGCCTATAGGGACAACTCTGCAGCAGTCACCAGGGCTGACCCTGCTGATGGACAAGGTCCTGCATCAAACTCTGGCATCTCTCCCAAGCCAGATGTCCCTGTGTTGCTGGCCCTCGCTGGGACAGTGTCTTGAGGAGCATGGCTAAGCCTCATGAAAAGCAGCATGAGTAGGAGATGGCAGTGGAGGCAGTGTGCAGCCTCTGCATTCTCCTCCTCTGAGGCTGAACAGAAGCCCAGATGGATTATTTTCAATATCAACAACTATTTACTGGTCTGGGAGGGACTCTGCAGGATTGTGGCACAAGCTTTGTTGTCACAGCAGCCAGTCCCTGCTCCAGCGAATAATTAAAGAGTAACTGCTGGAAAGAGGGAGAAAAACATGCAGAATGGCAGAAGGTGGTGTGCAGCACACTGAGCTGGGGCCAAGCTCCTGGCAGGGGCACTGTGAGGGTGGCCCTGTGCCCAGACAGTGCTCGATAGGAGATGCACAAACAACTGTGCTGCACTGAGGCCTTGGCATGGATGTAGAGGAACTGTAGGACCGGACATGCCATTTTCCCCTGAACTGTAAAACCACTTCTGGCCACTCTGGCTCATTTGAAATAGCAAGTGTTTGAGTGCTGGGCAAAATCCAGGTTGGATAGCTTCATTATGCCTAGTTAAATGGTCATGGTGGGTTTTAATTAAGCTCATAATTCTTTTTGATTGCCTGCTCTAGGCATTTCTGCAACATCACCAGACACTAATAGACAAGTGTGAGATGGAATATAGGGAGCTCTGAGCTCCCTATGGCCATACTGTAATTGTCATTGTTATGGCACCTTTCACAGCCAGGTAAACTGTCACTAAATCACTTGCACAGCAGATGTTCGCTATTCTGACTGCAAGCAGGTGCATCTGCCAGGATGGTTAACTTTCTCCAGTGAAATCTGAAGGATAATGGTCCAGAGCAAGCTGTTGGGAATCCTGCTTGGATTGTCCTTGCTCTGGCTTGCCTAGAAGTAGAGAGAAAAGACAGCAAAATTTAAAGTAGTGGGCAGGTACATGTTTGACTCTCAGGTCCTTTGGTAGCACTTGAGTCCAGCAAGACAGAGGTTCAGCAATTTCCTGCACAGTCTGTGTCCTCCTTGCCCAGTGTCAGTGCTGGGCTGGGTGGGCTGATCTCCTGAGTCACTGGTTGGTTTTACTGCTGGGACTGCCTGACACAGCCACACTGGCCATTCCCTGGGCAAGGGGAGCTGCTGCATGGCACCAGGGGGAAGGCATCACGCTCACTTTGCGGAGCAAGCACGGCTCCTTCCTGATGGTCTTGGTTCCCATGGTGATCCCAAGAACATCAGCACAACCAGGGCTCGAGATAACCCTTCCTCCTCCCCATCCTGGCCAGATTACAAATAATACAAGTAATGCCCAGCTGCTGTGGGGCTCACGGCCCCACTTTCTAAAAGAAGCCTGTTTGTTGCATGATACATTTGGGGTTGTGGAAAAATTTATGAAGTGTGCTTGTACTTGACAGCTTTTTCCAGGAGGGCTTTGAGTTGTTTTTCTTCCAAGAGTCTGCATTCAGTTACAGCCTGGAATATGTGATCTCACAGTGTTTGTATTTATACCTCTCACTAAACCATTTTTACAGCACCAGTATCTATAGGTTACTATGAGGCACTGAGTGAAGTCACTGCAGGGTCACCTCAGGGTCACCTGCCTCCTACGTGCAGCACATCAGCTTGGCTGCAGGACAGCTACAGCTGAAGCTACTTTCTGTAGCGGTGAACTGAAGAAATACAGGCAGGGGATATTAAACTGATTAAATAACACTATGTGAAGGGAAAATACACTAGAGGGAAAACACTCTCCTGGCTGGGGTCAGTCATGAGCATTTGATAATGGGAGGGGCTTTTCCATCACCTTTTCCCACATAAGGAGAACATGCAGTTTCCTGAGCAACAAGTTCAGAGGGCTGTGGCTTTCATGATTTCTCTAAACAGCCTCTGATGCTTCATGATTTAAAATTTTCCATAGTGAGATACTTTTGTATCTAATCCAAGATTCCTCAGCTCTCCCAGGAATATTCTCCCCACCAGACAGGTGACACTCTTGTTACCTATCCGTGTAACAGGAGGTTGTCAATTGTCACTACACCATACAAGAGATTTGGCTCTTGCATGGAGGGCTGTTTTTGCCTCTGCTGAACCTCCTTTCAGAGAGAAAAAAACAACCTCCTTACTGGAGGAAGGGAAAACATGGCATGATAGAACAAAAGAGGTGCAGCAAGTTTGAATCCCAGCCTTTGACTCCGACCTTGCAGCCTTCCCTGAGTAGCTGAGAAGGAGGAGACACAGCCTTTGTGAGCTGCGTGCATGGAGCATCCATTATTTGGGAAAAAAACAGCCCATGGACACTGTGGAACTCCTGGAAATCAGCATCTCAAAGGTCCTCCTGACATGAGCTTGGACCTTATCATGTCATAGAAATGGGATAAACACAGGCATTTTGGGTAATTTGGCTCATTTGCCAGATAAGATCTTTGCTCTGAACGGAAATACCAGGCTGCATATTCCCACAATGAACTGGGGTTAAGAAACACCCTCATTTTCAAACTGATCACTCCACTAAGATGATTCCCAGTGCTTTTACAAAAAAAAATGTTTCTTTTTTTCCTCATTCAGGACTTTGTTGGTGTTGCTGGATTTGGTCTGTTTTTATGAGAGACATAAGTGATAACACAGCCATTTCCAGAGCTCACTGCTGCTGATTGTTTTATCCTGTGGAAAACCTAAGCTCTCCTTTACTCATTAAGGCAATCAAATTTATTCTGCCAAATAGTTCAGAGGCATTCCAGCACCCACTGGAAGTGGTGGTAGCTTTCCCACTGACTTCAGTGGGCACAAAATATTCCAAGACTGGAAATCCCAAATTACCTGCATCTGTTCTGCACATTTCTGAAGCCTTCCAGCTACTAACAAGACAATTGTGTTGGAAGAAAAAGTACAGCTATATGAAACATTAGTGAGAATGTGTCTCTCAGTCTAAGTCCTGATCTACTCCAGTTGATTGGAAAACTGCCATAAATAAATCAGACTTTGGCCTCAAAAGTGTGCTGAAAATCAAGGCCAGCTTCAGCATGCTGCATGTGCAAGGAGCAGCCCTTGGCTTGGGCTTCATGGGAGGGAATCATTCAATGTTATGGTTTCTCTGGCTGCCCCAGGAGTTTCAATGTTTGTCCACAGCCACTTGGCTAGGATGAGTACAGGGGAGAGAAAGAGGATATAATGCCCTGTAAACTAAGCAGTGAGAGTGGCTTCCCTTTTCTCTTTGGAATGGGAAACAGGACAAGAAGGAGCATAGGAGTGTTAGGGAGGAACTACAGGATTGTATAGGCTGTATTTTGGGAGCTGAAGGGTAGCAAGGAAGCAAGGGGTCTATATTGCAGAAGAAATTTGGGATGCAGTGCGATGCAGTGAGATTGTGGGGGGCTTGTGAAGAGAATGAACCACTGTATAGAAGTTATGGCCACCTTGGTCTTTTTGTAACTCCTACCCCAGCTCCTTGTCTCATTCTGCTTCCCTCCTCCCACCTCTTCCTTTGGGGCTGGAATGCAGGGAGGATAGCTGAAAACTGAAGCAAGAGCAGAGGTGGGACAAAGATGGCCAAGTGGAAGGTCTGAGGGCCATGCCTAGGTACAGGCAAGCCCAAGGAGACAGAAAACCCACAGGAGATGACCACGAGGGAGCCTTCCCTGCTCCTAGGCATGGGGATGCTTGCCCAGGCTCTCATCATGGGAGAGTTTATGCTCTAAAATACAAGATCAGAAAATATCAGCCCATGGTGATATTTCCTCTCTTTCCCTTGCCATGCACTGCCCTGTCCTTGCAGAGGGCTGATAACCTGTCCAGGTGACATGCTGCTCCCCCTCCATCCCCCTGCCCTCTGGTATCCCATCCACTCCCACCAAAACACAGCAGTGCCTCAGCCCTCCATTCATCCCCTCTTGCAGGAGTGAGTCCTTGCCACCTGAAAAGCATCTCCCTTTAACAGGGAAAGATACAAAGGAAATTTAATTTGGCAGAAGTATAAGGTTCACACAGTTCTTGCTAAGAGAGTTAAGATGTACAAGGCAAAGAAAAGAGGAGCGATAGCACAGGCGAGGCACAGAGTGGTTCTGCCATCCTGTTTCCATGTCTGAAGTTATAGCTGACAGCCTCTTGAAAGGAACACTCAGCATTTTAGGGACAAAGTTGCCTGGCTGTACTGGGGAGGCAGCAAACATGCTTTGGGAACAAAATCACATATTTTAGTGACAAGTGTGGGCTCGAGGGGATTAGCAGGGCACAATGCCTTCCTTCTGATCCCCCCCTCGGCCCTTCATTCCCCGCGAGGTGGGCGAGCAGACACCCCCGCATTCAAGCGGGGAAGAAAGGGGCAATGGTAGGAAGATCAGAACCAGGCGGCTCCTGGGCGAATTCTTGCCTCCATCCTGGGCGAATTTCTGCTTCCATCCTGGGCGAATTCCTGCCTCCATCCTGGGCGAATTCTTGCCTCCATCCTGGGCTAATTACTGCTTCCATCCTGGGCGAACTCCCTCCTCCATCCTGGGCGAACTCCCTCCTCCATCCTCCGCACGGTCCCTCGGCCGAGCCCGGGTAACAAACGCCGGTATGGAGCGGCACGAGTGAGCAGCACAGCCGGGGCCGGCTGTGATACGGTGCAGTTTCGGGGCGCGGAGCTCGGCAGGGCAGGATTTGGGGCGGAATCCCGGGATCTGGGATGGGCCCGGCTCCCTCAGGCCTCAGCGCGCCCGGGCCCGCAGCGCCCCCTGGCGGCCGCCGCCGCTCCCGCCGGGAATGCCGCGGCTCCCGGGAACCCCGGGCTGGGCCCGGCCGAACCCCAAACAGGAGCGGATCCTCCTCGCCTTGCCGCCTTCCCCGGCTCTCTGCTGTCCGCACATCGCACGCTTCTTCCTCACTGCCCACACCGAGCTCTGAAACGCTCCAGGCTCGCTCTGCTCCAGACGGGGCTGTCGGGGTTTTCCACGTGGGAATGCATAGAACGGATTGATGCTATTTATGTGTTTCTTGCCAATTTACTCAGGATGGAGAGCTTGCAAACCTGCAGGTGAAGCCAGTCCAACACCAGACTTGGTCCAGGGACCTGACACCCCAGGTGCTGGTCTTTGCATCAGACAAATGAGCTGACGAAAGAACCACGCTTGCCTGCTAGAAAAATGAATGGGATCACAACAGCTCATTTCACACAGACTGGTCATGTCAGTCCTGCCAAGGTCACATACACAAGAGGTTGCAAAAACTCTTCTGGGAGTCTTAGTGAAAGCAGTCTGCTTTAAGTTCTCACATAGAACAAACACCGTTTGCCTGTGTGAAACCATCACCTAGATGATGGTTAGATACCTAGAGTATTTTGCAGGGATTAACTAGTTAACCCCCATAACCACACTAAGAAACTTTTGCTGATGTATCATTCCCCCCCCATTTTATATATCACATGTAGCAGAATTTCTCTGAGCCCAAAATTCAGAGCCAGCAGTTCTCAGATTCTAGGCCAGTGGTCAGTCTAACTTCCCTTGCTGCCATCTTCTCCAGACAGATGGATGAGCAATGCCTATGCTTGTAGGCACAAGAGACAGTGCCAAAGTACTCATCTGGCTGACAGGAGAGACTGTGTTCATGATTTCTTAGGTTAGAGGAACAACACACATCCCATGAGCAGCCCAGGCTGAACATTTTGCCTTAAACAGAGCTGGAAACCTGACAGACTGACCACCTCCAGCTCATTTTGTTCTCATGTACCAAGGAAAATTGTTGAGTTAAAATTCTTGTAGGCTGGTGTTTCTTTTTATTTTATAATCTTGTACAACAGCCTCCTGAAATCCTTCTTGACAGTGAGTCAGCCTTGGGCAGGGGATCCTTTTACTTCCTGGAAAGTAAACCCAGAGTCTGCTCCAGTATCTCAACGTTCCCACTTGTGAAGAGTTTGCCAAGCTCTGCCCACAGACATCTCAGAGCAGGTCTTTCACAAAACACAGCCAACAGGACATGAATTGCCTGTGTAAACCCCACATCAGGTTTTGTAGGATTTATGCTATTAGTAATGCAAGACCAGAAGGCCCCTCCTCAGTCATGACTGCCCCTGAGGTATCAGTTCAGTCTGGAGAATTTTTTTTGTGTTTAAGGCCTTTTCAGCCCTCATATCCTCTCTTTGTAGAGGCTAATCTGGCTGTCCACCACCTGGATTGATGCAGAAACCCTGTGACTGTGGTTTCAAAGGTGTGCAAGAGCATCCATCACAACTGCTGCAGCCACCAAAGGAGCAGCAAGAGGCGCTGGCCACAGCCCTGCACAAAGCTGGGACAGGCTGCCACAGTGCCCTGAGGAGCACTGAGTGAAGAGGGACACTGGGATGATAAAATGTTGTTACAGGCTCTGCTTTAACTGCTGCTGAACTTTGCACTGAGGCCAAATACAATCCTGCCTCGTCCAGGAACAGCTGCCTGTGACACAGGGTAACGCAGGCAGATGGGTACAGGAGCTTTGCACACTGCTTGGGCCATCTTCCCAGGACTTGCTGCCCGTGGCTTTGTGATCCTGCTCTCCAGAGACTGTTCTCACCCAGCAGTGAGCAGAACAACTGCTGGACAGCTTGAAAATGCGGTTGTCAGCAAATGGGTCACATTACATCAGGAGCCAATGTCCCAGCAGAGATGGGAGATAAAGATCCCACCCCACACCCTTCCTCTCCTCATAGCTAGACAATGAATTTCTCATCATTGTCCTAGAGAAATCCTCTCAGGGAAGATCTGGAGGAGGATAAGAAGGATCTTACAGACTGGTTCAAAGGGTTTAGAGGCAAAGCATGAGAACACAGCGTGCGGAGAGGCAGACAGTGGGGCAGCCAAGAGGAGCGGCACCCCGGTGTCGCAACCAAGGGCAGGAACCCGATGGAAAGGGACAGACAGCAACAGACTGTGCAAGCCCAGCATGAGCAATGTAGTCTGGTGGGAAATCCACTCTCCAGGGAGCGGCTCAGTGCAGGCACAGCCTGGGTTCACACCTGCAGATGGAGCTGCAAGAGCAGGTCCTGAGGAGCAGCAGCATCCCCTGCCTGCAGAGCCCAGTGCATGGTGGGCATGGCGGCCAGGCAGGGCTGGAGAGGGACACAGAGACTCTACCTGGCCACAGACTTTGTCTCAGGAAGGTGCAGGCTCGCCAGGCTAGGAAACAGTCCTGTTTAGATGAATCTATGGTGCTCTGTAACCAGTTTCCTAACTAGGGTGAGAAATTGGAGATGGGAGATTGGACAAAAGTGTCCTGCCAACAGCAGAAGCACCCAAACTTTGTCAGGGCATTTGCTGGGAAAAGATGAAAATGGTGTTCAGCACAGTTTAAGACAGGAAGTGGGACTACCATACCATGAACCTGTAGAGCCAGCCTTCACCTTGCCAGGCTTTTCAATTAGCATAAATATTCAATATTCACTGACCCAGAAAGACTGACCCTGTCCCCAGGGCCTGGCTATAGGAAATCCTGCTAGACCTTACCCAGATTTCTGTCTTTTCCTGCAAGAACTCCTCCCAGAGGAAAAGCCTGCACGTCACCTGTTGTCACTCAAAACACTCTGTGACCTCATCCAGTTTTGGGGAAAACTATGAGCCCTCCTCACACACAGCCTCCCACAGCAGCCAGAGCCATGTCCCCCAGCTCCCCACAGCTGTATGTTGCCCAGGGGGGACACGGGGCTCCCTGCACATCTCCCTTTTGTGTCCCGTGCCCCTTCCCCGTGCAAGGCCAGCTGCTCTGGGCACTGCAGGGTGCTCAATGCCTCTGCCAAGTGCTTCCCTGGCGTGCTGCAGTTCTCCAGCAGCTCGGCTGGCTGCAGTCTCAGCTCCTCTGGAAACTCATCTCAGAGCCATCCAGGAGGAGCAGGTTCCTGCATTCTTGGTAAAAACCCCAACAAACCAGCAAGTGAGCAGAGCTGGGGGAGCTCAGCTGCAGCTAGGTTTGTGTCAGTCCATGGTGGGGGTAACACTGGGGTGCTACAGCCCCTGCAGAATGCTCTGGTGAATGGTAAAGCAGTCTCTCTAAGCCATTGCACTTTAAAAACAAAGTCCATGCCTACGTACTCTGCCTGGGTCCCTACTTTACCTGTTATTTGGTGTGAGAGCAGCCCGGAAGGGTGGGGATGTACAAAGAGATGGTCAGCTGGCAAAAGAGAAATGCTCAGTAATACAGAACAATGTCTGCAGCCTGGTTCATTTCTCTGCCGAGCTACCTACAGCCCTCCGAGCCCACCTCCTTGTCCCAGCAGCAGGATGCTGCCCCCGGCGAGATGGGAGCCCTACCCATGGGTTCATTTCCCCAGCTCAGCTGCTCTGAAGTGACCTTGCTCCCTGGGAAGGGGCTGCTCGATCCAACTGTCTGGGAGGCCAAACAAGGAAAGTCTTTCTTGGCAAGGGAGAAGGACCTGGGAGGCCCCCTCGGCTCAGGTGACCCACCCGACCCCCATCGCAAAGTGCTATAAATCCTCCCACTTCCCTCCGCAGCATTCCCGGGCACTCCCCCTCTCACTAGAGCTGGGCCTGGCTCTGCAAAGCATCACTGCTGGCCAGCCTTGGAGGGTAACTATGCAGCTGGCTGACTTACACTTATCAGAGGGTTTTTCTGGCTGAGAATGGAGCTGCCTTTAACCAGTGCATAGCAGAGCTGGGCATAAGCTGTCAGGTGGGATTTGCCGGGCTCCCTGCAGGACCAGTTCTCCCACATCCCTTCATCCAGCTTCATCAAAGGCTCAGTGTGGCCCCTGCCGGAGAGCCGGGGGTGTGAGGGTGGCACGGGGCACCCTCAGCTCCCAGCCATCAGCCGGGACTCATTCAGGCTCTGCAGGTGCTGCGTTAGTGGTAAGCAGTGCATTTCCATGGGCACGGGAGGATAAGGATCCCGGTATCCCCCATGGATGGACTGTCTGCTCAGCAAGTCCTTAAAGAATGGTTAATTTGACAGAGATTAGCTGAATCTCCCTATCTGCCCCCAGAGCCTCTCCCACCTCTGTTCATTTGCAGCAGAAAGCAGGAAAACAATTATTGCCCTTCCTCCACTGGTTTTCTCCCAGCTCCATCCCATCACTCCAGCAAGGCTGCTCTCAGAGTCCCCACATTCCACTGTCACCTTCTCACTTACACCTCCACCAGCCTCTCCTCCCCAGCCAAGCATCCAAGCACTTCCCCCTCTCCAAACCAACCCTCCCTTCCAGGATCACCCCGCTCTATCTCCTCCTCCTCACCCCAGCCTCTTTCTTGCTAGCTTTTTCTCCCTCCATCTAAGCCTGCCAGGGAGATTTGGGTATCTGCTCCCCCTGCGGAGGAAAGCCCTCTGGCAGAGCTTTTGCCTTGGCTCCCCGCCACGCAGCATCACAGTTTCGGCTAGCCCGGGGCAGGGGGGAGCCCATGGGTGCCCCTGCCAAAGACCAGAAAGGTCCAGAAGCTTCCCGAACACTCTGCCTACGGTTTAACATAGTTCACAGGTGCTCAGTACCCTGGAAACCCGGTTTATATAAGTGATTGCTAGTCGCCACCACGGGGCTTCCCCATGGTAATGGCACATGAATCACACCCGGCGGAGGTTTCAGCTCCTCCTCTGGCACACAGAGAAATGGAACGCACAGCTGAGATCACGCAGATGAGGAGGACAAAACTTGTTCCTGTTCCCAAGTGGCAGCGAGGGGTGACCCGTGCAGGAGGCGGGGTGCGGCTTTGGGGGTGCTGCTCCGCACCGCGGCTTGGCTCACACGCAGCACTCACGGCACAAGCTGCCAGCAGAGGATGGCAGTGTCCTGCCCGGGCTCGGGGCTTCGGGGGCCACCGGCAGGGGACACACGGCCGTGCGGCTGCCAGGGAGCAGGCAGGGCGCTGCCCGGGCAGGAGGGCTGCGAGCCGTGGGGAGCCGGGGTGGAGCGTCGGACCGGTGGGGTGAATCACGCTTTCCTCCCGGTTTCTCCCCATCGATTATGGAAGGAGCCGAGATGGCTGCTACAGATACCGGTGTGTGTCCTGTCCCCCGGCTGCACAGAGACCCAGGCCACTGAGGATTTGTAGCCCCTGACACAGAGACCCAGGATTTCTAAGATGGTTTCAATATGTTTTTGGTAGTTTGGTTAGGCAACGTCACTACCTGTTCAGCATAGTTTGCAATGCAAACACCACAGAGGGACCCAGGACCTGCTAAAATTCAACATTGCTTTTTTTTCCCCCAGTTCCAAGTCCTTAAGGCTTGACCGCCCGTGCCTTTCTGATGCACACCCAGCTTTCTGAGATTCAAGAATATTATCCCTGGGAGTTTTAAACTCAAATACATAAAAGAGTCACATGCAGTTAACCTAAATAACAAACTCAGAGTTGCCAAGAGACAGTCTTTCACTAGCCCAGCCTGGCTACCCAAGGTGTGTGTGCCTCTGAGTGATCACACCGGGGAGCATCTGGATATTGGCCATCAGCACCAAACCTTTCTATTAAACCATTTTCTAGAGCCGAAATAGTTCATCATGGTCCTTTGTTTTAAGTGGCTGGAAAGAGTCACAGGTCCTGTACAGGGAAGTATTCCAGTCAGGCACACATCCTTCACCTCTTTACCCTTGTGCAGTTCCTGCATTGGTGCTGGAGCATCCCTGTGCTCAGACATCCTCTCTCTCTGATTTTTTTCCTGCTTCAAAACAGTTTCCAGGGGGAGAATATCCCTCTGATTTTAGGCAAGATCTGTGCTGAGAGTTATTGCTTAGAGGGTGCCAGTTCTCAATTGTTCCACACTTCAGTCAGGAATGCCCTTCTTTCTTCCTTTCTTTTTTTTTTTTTTTCCTGTTTCAGGAATGTTGTAAGTAAATTCTCAGCTGAACAACAGTGGGAATGGAAGCCCTCAGAGCTGAGGGCTGCCTACATTACAGGTACGGTAATTCCAAACTGATCCTCCTTTGTGCTGATAACAGGGCTGGCTATTGTTTTCCTGAAGTCCACATGTCTGAAAACACCGCAGGCGTAGATAATTGCAGTGAGCATGTGCTTTTGAATCTGTTTCTAAAACTCGCCTGGGATTTAAGCTTTTTAAAAATCATGACCCTGATTCTGCTTTTTTCAAACTCAAAAGCAAAAATTCCCTTGGCTCGAAATGAAGAAGGGTCTAGCTTTCAAATACAACTTACAAAGGGGAAAACGTGCCCCTCTTCTCTTTTTTACTTTCTTTGTGATGAAAGAACAAAGCCTGAAAGCTTTCCGCACTTTCCCGGCTTCTTTCTGGTCCCCCCTCCCTTTAATTTTACTTCCATTTTTCCGTGTAGAAAGTCAGATCTTATCTGAAGTGACAGGACAATTTGAAACTCTCCAGCTTTCATATTTTTCTCTGTTGATGATCCTCATTAGGTTAAGCTTTGTCTTTAGTTATAACTGGTTTCTTTCAGCTTCTTGTTGGGCACTTGGCTCCAAAGGGCCACCCTTTCACCCTTTTATGTTGTGCCACTGGACAACTGAGACTGGAAACATCACACAGCTAAAGAAAGAAAAGGAGTTAGGGATAGCCGAAGGAGCAGGATGTTCCCATAGGCTATTTTCTGGGGATAACCAAGGTACCTTTTGGCTTCTTTATTATCTAACAGGGTAGTAGAGGTTTGGAGACAATTTGCTTGGGTTCTGAACTTTCATTTTGCTGTTGTTGGACGTGAGCTATTGCTCTGCGGTTCCTCCATCATGGATGCACCAGCAAAGCACATGACACACAATAGAAAACAGGGGGGAAATTCTGAATAAATTATTCTTCAGTTAAATATTTCCAGGATAGGACACAGGAAAGGAAAAAATAAAATTTTACCTATGTACCTGTGTGCCTCTTCCCTATCTCCTCTTACACCCCAAAAAATTTTGGCCTGGCCAAGGTATAAGGTGCTCAGAGTTACATCATTGTGGGGCTGGCTCAGGCAGGAGGAATGTGAAGCTGTAAACAAGTTGTTACCCAGGCCTAGTTCCCCCCCTCGGTGTAGCAGGGCTGCATGGCTGATGTTTGTGTCCTGGGTCCTTCGGCTCCTCCTAGTGTCCCAGCTCAGAGGGATTATAATTACATCTCACCGATCTTTTCTGGCTTGCCTGAATTGCTTCCACAGACCTGCTCGACTTGTTTGGCTGCTGCTTATTATTCAGCACAAGCCCCCACCCACTGCCCTTTCGTGTACATTCATGTTTGTGTCTAAAAGCCACAGAGGGACATTTTTTGAAGGGGAAGGTGATGAGTGTTTGCTGCTGCCTGGACCCCCAACTCCCCAGAATTCTGGGGCCAGTCATGGGGCATGGGTGAGTCCCATGCTTGTCTCAGTGCACAGAGCAAGGACAAAACAGCAGCTGGTTTGGTGACAGTGACTCACTCCATTTCAAAATACAGAAAATTTAATGAGACACTTCCTGAAACCTGAGTTTTGCTCCCACAAGGCAAAGGAGAAAATGCCTTGGATACAGCAGGATACCAGGATGCAGCAAGAAGCTAAGGTGAGGGTGTAGATACAGACTTGATTGTAAGTGGGTCCCTTCCTGCTCCCCCACTTACAACTTCAGAGTGGGTATCACACAGGCAGATGCAGGCAGTGCTGATGGAAACAGCCTCTCCAGGTAAAACCTTGCTCTCTCCAGTGATTCCAGCTCCCAGCCTCTCACTGGCCCTTTGAGCAGCATGGCTTGGACACTACCAGTGAGAATCCCTCACTGAACATGGGGCTGCCTTTTCACTCAAGGTTTGATCCTACCTGTTGCAATTATGTGTAGAGTAACCTGATAAGGGTTAAGGATGACACAGGAGATTTCAGACTGCTCTGATTCTGCATGAAGAAATGGCTCCATGAGCAGCAATGAAACGGAGGGCGGTTCTTGCAGCAGGCAATTGCAGGGCAATTTTGATGTTGCCCTTTAGACAGTGACCTCGGTCTATGGCCACAGTTAAGTTTGCACTCAAATCCATAAATCCTAGAGTGACTCTTGATCAAGTGTCTGATTCACCTGACTCTGAAGTCACACCATGATTTAGAAGCTGTTCCTCAGTAAGGTCAACTGGGAGATCTGGGCTGAGTCAGCCACCAGGACTGCTGACCCACTGGTCTCAGCTGGTGGGAATGGGATGGGCTCCTAGCCACTAGCTCCTCACTCAAGAGTGTCCTTGTACCCATCAGGATCCCAAGCTTTCACCAAGCTGTGTCAAGATGTCCAAGAGCTGAGTTCCTTAAATGGAACTCAGGCTGAGCTCCCTGAAGAGATGATGCACATTTCTCCATCCTCTGCCCTAGACATGCTCAAAGCCAACAACAGGGCCTCCTTGAACAAAGGCAGCCTGTGCTGGTGCTGACCTCTGGGATATCCATATGAAAGAAGATTTAATTCATGTTCCTGCTCTGGTCAGTTTGGAGGCTGCAGATGTCCTCCCAAGGCAGTGGCCTAACCTTGAGCTGGTGGCTTCTCTGGGTGGCTTCCTGTCCTCTGCTCCAGCTGAGTTGTGTCTGGGTGTGACAACACTCATCAGGGACTCAGGACAAGCCTCACATGCTCCTGGTGAGTCAACCACCACTCTGGACATCCGAGTGACTCAGTTTCTGTACCCAAAGGCTGGGCTCCAGCAGGTGCCATCCCTCCATTCCTGCTCCTCGTGCACTGCTGCTGGGCCAACACTGCTGCAGGAAATGGCTCCTGGCTTCCATTTGGGTGGCTGGACACAGGTACACAGGGAGAAGGGATCATTCAGGTTCCATCAGGCTTCTGAGACACTGCTGGCATTGGAACAAGCCTGAGCATGACTTGAGTGAGGCAGTTGGGACAGCAAATTCCAGGGGAGGAGAAACTGCACCAGAACAAAGGAAGTTTGTTTGAGGACAGAAACACAAAGAAAAGTCCTCATTGTTGCAGCTCTAAGAGAGAGATTAAACTGTTTCTAAAGTTAGGTGACTGCTCCCTGCCCCTAAGCCATTCCTCATTTGTCACCCAAATTATGTTTAGACCTGGGGCAGCACCTACCTGTATTAAACTGAATTATTTGCATCCGAAAAGAGTTGTTAAAAAAGAAGGTCCAGGCAATGCAACTTATCTTGCTTATCTGACCTCCTCTGACATTACGGTCCAAGGTGTTTTATCTGTGGCAGAGGCAGAAGCAGAAAATCTTCCTCCACCTGGGCAGTGCTGCTGGTGCTGCCAGCTCAGCCTGGAGCTATGACAGGCACATGCAGCTAAAGCTGCTGCTGACCTTAATGGAAAAGGGGAGAGCCTTTTTTTGGTGACTCACAGCATTGAGTATCACGTTGGGAAGAGAGCAGTTGAGATCAGTAAATTAGCTTGCTTTCAATTACAAGAGTGAGTGTTGTGTTGGATGGGGAACAGGGAGGCAAAGGGTGGTTTGTTCATCAAAACCAAGAAACAACTTAAACTAAGTTTTGGTGGATCCTGGAAGTCCAGAGTCAATAGCCAAAGATTGCCTCAGGGCACTTCCAGGTCAGAAAATCTGATGGCGTTTTCAAATAGTCCCAGTCTACAGAGATTGTGATCATTCTGAATCAGAACTGATGTGAGCACCCTATCGCAGCAGGGGCTCACCCCTGGTTTTGTCAGAAGCTTGTCAGCCACATTTAGGATGTTTTAACTCAAAGGCTTCCTATTCGTTCAGCTGCAGTCACAAGCTTCTGTGATCAGAAGGGAGGCCCTTTCCTAATGGGGTCCAATCCATCCCTTCCTGCTCTAGCAAAAGGAAAGGTGAACATGTTACATCTTTGATCTGCTGCCTGCTTAATTCAATCTAGATAAAAGCTGGCTGTAGCTTGTTACTGTTTACTGAATGGTAGCTATGGACAAGCTCTGTTGGTTTGAATATGGATCTCAACCAGATGAGAAAAGGGGATGTGATGCCAAAGGTAGCTGTTCTAGCCAGATAAAAGGAAGCCTCTTCCTTTCCTGTGTTGTTACAACAAACAAACGGACTTAACCTTTTTCCCAGTAGGATCCCCACACAAAAATAACAGAAATTGCCCCACAAATGGCAGCAGTTCCAAGCTTTCATTACTCTTATGATACTGCTAGAATTATTTTCAAGCAGATGCTGGAATCACCTCTAGTGTTCTGGCATTGTTCTTTGCAAACAGTCCAGTGTGTGTTTGTGTGTGTGTGTGTGTGTGTCACCTACAGATGTGCATGATTGCATGAACACACTTTTTCTCCTGTTGGTCCTAGTCAGAACAGATCCCCATTCTCCACTCTACTGACCCTAAACTTCACCCTTCTGGAAGGCTCCCTGTGCTGGGCTGGGTTGTGTTACACTGACATACACACACACACACACACACAACGTTTCCAAAAGACAGAATTACCCTGAGAGCCTAACTTCACCAGTCAGCTTCAAATTTGACTGCTCATCTGTAACAGAATCTCACTAGCTGGTTTTCACAAATGAGCAAGAACAGCTAGTGCTGCTTTTTTTAATTGCTTCCATCAAGCTTTAATGGGATGTTGGAGCTGAATGAGTGTAAATATACAGAGGCGGGTGTGGGAATGTGTCCCAGGTTGCACCCACCAAATTCTTCTGGTCTTCTCTGCCAGAAGATAGCATCACTACAGTAACAATCCTGAGCCATCCCACAGGTTTTGGGACGGATGGAGCCCACATCCTCCCTTCCCCACCTGCCCTAGTCAACCAGAGATAAGTTGTGGGAAGCTGACTCTGCGCCCAGCCCGTTCCTCTGATCTGTGCATGCAGCTGCCTCCACAAACAGAACTGAAGCCACATGAGAAACATCCAGCAGGGAAAAATAAATCTCTGACATGGAAGAGATTTCACTGCCAACAGGAGCCCCAAGGATCACAGGGATGAAGAGTTACTGATGTTAGGAGCAGACCCATGCTTGTGGAGAGGGACACCTCCCATCCCAGGCTGGGTGTTATGGCACATCTATTAGCAAGTGCACTGCTGGTCTCCACAAATATGTGCAGCCACCTATCCTGAGAAGAAAAACACTGCTACTGGCACTGGGCAGAAACAGGCTTTCATAGGAAATCGCCTCAATTGCTCTTGACAGGAAAAGATATCACTCTCAGAGGAAATTTTCCATTTTTTATTAGCTACATTGTAAGTTGTTTTGCAGTTGAATTCCATGGAAAGAAGGAAGAATGTGTGTTTAGGTTTTATCAGCATTTTTTCTTTAACTTCTTTTAGTTCTGCTAAAAGGTAGAAACTCAAATGTCCTGAAAGAATCTCCTGTGGGAAGTCATCGATGTGGTAATCACTGCTTTTAGCTCCGATTTGTCCAAGAGATGTGCATCAAAATCACCCATGTCACAGGGGAGTCCCAGACAAGCCTTTATCTAAATCTCATCACAGAAGAGATTAACAGATCCACTGCTTTACTTGCACATCTCTGCTCTAGCAGGAAGGGAGCAAAGCTTGCCCTGCACTTAATGTGCCATCTGCAGCTCTTCTGTAAGAAATGCTTAAATGAACTAAACAGGGACAAGACTATGGTCAGTTCCAGGACCCTCTGTGCTGCATTTATCCTATCATTTCCATAGGTATGCCTTCTTTAAAGTTAGTAGGAAGAGCCAAGTTATTCCCCAAAAGGGAGTCCAGGTGCTGCAGGCTCAGGGACACTGAGCTCAACACTGGAGCTGTTACTGCGCTCCAGTCATGCATGGACAAGTTGATTTAAGTGTATATATTTGGGTCTGTCCCACCCTTAATATATTATGTATTTTTTGAGGCTCTGAGCTGTTTGTATGGCAGCTGGCACAGCTTAGCTGAAGCCACTGCTCAGAGGGGCTGAGGGCCAACTCCATTTAAATAACACTGCAATAATTTGGGTAGAGGTGCACCAATGGAAACCTCTGCAAGTTTGTGTGCACTGTGTGTCACTGCCCCTTTCGTACAGCACAGATTTCATTTTCCAGGTGAATAATAGGAGGAAAGGGAGGGCTAAGTTCTGAACACCAGGACATAGATAAGCAAGTTTGCCCATATTAGAAGGGGTAAACTGGCTTAGAGTAGGTACTTTACAAAAAACTTTGAATCCCCTCCAAAGCCCTTGTATTTTTGGGTCTAAGCAGACAAAGCAATGCAATCCTTTAAGTGTTTTTGGTGTTGACACACACTGCTGAGCTCTGTGTATGCCAAGATAAAGAGGGAGCCTCCAGTAGTCCATTATTCAGTGCTAGACAACTTGATTATGATGGAAACAAACTACTCTTTTGCAATATTGACATTGTGATCTATGGCAGCAAGTTCTAAAAGACCTGTCACATTCTGAACTACTGCTACAGCCGTAATTAATGTTTTTAACTTATTTCGAAACACCTGATATGTCTTCTTTGGAAAAAGGTTCATGCCAAGTGTAATTCTGTAAGAGCAGTCTGCATCTGCTCCTAACTTTAGTCTTGATGTCACCATCTTTCAAAGCTGACCTGAGCCTGGCTCTGGGAGCTTGTAAGGAAATTTCTATTAAAATATTGTCTTGCAGTGATAAGAGCTGCTCTACATCAGGTCTAACTCTTGCCTTCAGTAGAATTAGGTGTTTGCAAGGAAAATTTCTTGATTTCTTTGAAACACAGGCAGACTCTTACTTAATGTTCCAGATTCTGAGGAATTCTGTGGAAAGCCTGGGCGCTTTGCTGACCAGCATTGCCCAAGGAGTCATTGGTGCCAGAGGTGTGGTCCTACCCCATCACTCTGCTTTTCTCCTTTGCCTCTGAGCTGCAGGGTCTCAACCCAGCTCCCTGCCTTCTGCTGACCCCACCACCCACTGCAAACCCAGCAGAGAACTCTTCACTCAGCTCAGTGTGTTCCAGAGATGGCAAAAATGACTCAAGAACATATGGCTGTCGAGGATGGAGCAAGGGAGACTTCTCCCTTCCAACACATACAGAGCTCCCTGGGGGTGTGGTGCATTTGTGGAGGAGGAGAAGCACCAGCACAGATGACAGAAGACCCAAGTCCAAAGCCTCCTGGATCTGTAGGCACTTGACTTGGTTTCAGGCATTTAAGGTTCAGGGCTATAGTTTGTCTGCTGCCCATCTCTAAGCAGAGTGAACACGCTGTCCTAACTCACCTGGCTGACCTGAGGATGATGGAAGAATTTAGGTGTAAAGAGCCATGTAAGTCTTGTGGAAAGGAATACTTGCTCTGGAGTTAGCTTGAATTTCAAACAAGTATTTTCTGTATCTGCAGGGCTTAGTCCTGCAGTCTCACCCTGAAAGATGCAGCACAGCCTGGAGCAGCCCCATGAGCTCAAGCACTGCACAAGTGTAAGGAATTACTACTAACAAATCTTCCAGACAGACAGAGAGGTGTGTTTGAGCCACAAAAATGTATCCCAAAGCAGGACCTGATCACAGAGAAGTAATTATTTGCTGTCTGTCTGTCTAGTATTACCCTGGCACCCCAGTCTATGTCTTGAGATCATTTGTGGTATTTCTGCTATCACTGTTGGTACTGACAATATCCTCACCTTCATTGCCTGGACTCAAAAAAGCACCAGCTAGAGGAAAAGTCACAGATGGGAGAATGGAGCTGTGTTTTCTGACACTACAATCAGTTTTTGGGGCCAGTTCAAAAGCATTAGGGAAATCCTGCTTGGTCCTGTGCTGACACTTGAAGTCTAATTAACCTCAGCAGTAGTTTTTAAAGAAGAGTGAGTGTCAGCAGGTGCTGGGCTGTCACATCCTACCTGGAGGGTTCAGGGGGCTGCTCCCTCCCACAAAAGCCCCGACAGCTCAGGCCCAGCTGAGCTACTGCCCGTTATTTTCACGAGGATGGCCAAGCCCCAGCCCTGTGTGGCATTGTTTTCCAGAGCTGGATGTGAGTGAACATGCTAACATCAACACAGCCTTCTCCCCAAGCTAAACATATTACGGCATCAGCAAATTACAGGGCACTGTAAATTAGACTCCCTCTTGTGCAGACTCTGCTTGCTGGGCCAAGGCCACATCCCTCCCTGAAGGAAGGCGGTGGCCGAGGGTTTCATTACTCCTTATCTCCCCTGCTCTGTGCACAGGGCTGCCTGGCCATGGTCACATTTCTGCTCATGCTCCCAGAGCATCCATCCCATGCAGACTTCCCAAAGGATGCTTTTGTCATGTTACAATATGACAGTGAGCAGTAAATCTCAACAAAAGTGACTACCCATAGGTCTGGGTCAGTTCTGAGGCATTTTTAACTCATTGGGGAGAAAAAAAAAATCACATATGAAAGGACTGGTTTCCCCTTTCTGTCCTCAGTTTCTGAGGACCTGAAGTCAGGAAAATTTCAGAGAAGACCTCAGAGCACCTGTGTTGAAATCCTGGCATCAGGTAAACAAGCTGACCTGGCTCTCTGACAGATGTGTTTTGGCCGATGTGTTTTTACCAGACCTTTTCTAGAGAATGCAGCATGGAGAAATGTTATTGTGGCTCTGGGAAAACAATAATTAAAAGGAACCGTTGAGCTCTTTTTCCTGGAAAAACAACAAATGCAGCCCACACCATCCCATCCCCCTTAGCGCAGCTGGCAGCCTCGCTCGCAGGAGTAACCCGGGGCTCCGGCCCTGGCTGCGGGACACACAGCTCTGCCAGCCCCGGGGCTGAGGCTCTGCCACGCACACCTCAGGGCAGCCACCCCTCTGGGAGCTGCATTTAACAAGAAAAGCAGCGAAAGAGGAGCAGACACAGGTAAATGATTATTTACAGCTGCTGCGTGGGGAGTGTTACACAAGGGGAGGGTGGAGCGCGTTCCACCGCCCTTCCACGGCTTGTGGGCAGAAAAGCCGATCACCGCCGTGATGTTTCTACTCCCCCAAGACGGAGTTAATACTGTTTACCTTGTAATAAGAATGCTATTTCTTGCTTTTTTTTTTTCTCTTGGCTGAGCTTGTTTTCAGTCTCCCCGGCTGCTGTCCTGCTGGGGCAGCTGGCTCTGAGGGCAGCCAGGAGTGCTGGGGTGGGAGCAGCAGCATCCCACGCCTCTCACCTGCTGAACCTTGCTGTGTGGTTCCCAAACTGAAAGTCAAAGCCCTTGGCTGCAGTGGGAAGTGAATCCGTGGCAGGGGAGAACACTGTTACTAGCACTGAGCAGCTTTCATATAGCTGGGATGTCTCTAGGAGCTTGGGAAGAAAGCAAGCTTGACACTAGCTACTTCATATTGTTCCTCCCTCACTTTCTCATTTTTTCCCATTAAAACCCACCTGCAAGCTATAGGACATTGGCAAAGGCTGTCTTTGCACCCTTCAGTACTGGGAATCCTCTGCCCTGATGTGAAAATGCAGTTTTTTGTGTCAGTCACATCCTTCACCTTCCTGGACAAGAGGCAGTGATGTAGCTTTTGCAGGTATGGACTTTTATGTTGTGGTAGGTGAAGTACAAAAACACCATGGTGAGAATGCAGACTTGTGCAATGTCCCAGAATCTGCCACCCAGCCTGGCTGTAACAGCCTGGTATGGTCAGATGGACCTGCCTGGTGAAGAAAACATTTTTCCAAATAGTCCTTCTTCTAGCAGAAGGGAGGACCTGCACAACTATACTTAATCAGGACACAATGGAAGCAGAGCCATTCTGGAGCAAGGCAAAAATATGGGAAACTTAACATCAAAATCCATGTTTCTGCCATGAAACCTGCTCCTGGGCCTGGCTGATGAACCAGATAGGAGTGGAGGTGGCTTCTGTGCCTCAAGGCAAACCCAGCAGATGTGTTACCCAGGTGGGCTGCCCAGGGCTTGGCCCCCAGCCCTGGCAGGACCCACCAGCTGAAGGCTCCTTGTGGCCCCCGTGGCAGCAAAGCAGGAACACCCACAGGCTCCATAGCTCCAGGGGCTCCTGGTGTCCACAGCAGGTCCCTGTAGGAAATGTAGACCCCAGGAACACCAAGTCCCTGATGCAGTATGCTAGGAATCCAGGCAGGGCTTTTCTGGAAAAGCTGTAGGAGTTGGGAAGTTTTCCAATCAAGCACATGAGGCTCAACAAAGGAGTGTTTTTCCCTTTCTGCTCAGTGATGCAGATGCCTGAGCACAGGACTTCAGGAGCTGCAGATAGTCAAAAGCAGTATGATATAGAAGAACAAGCTCCTTGTGCAGGCTAGACTTCTAGAATCAGGGAAATAGCAACAAGGCAAATTGAAGAACCAGTGGGAGTGGAGGAATGAAGAGTCTAATGAAGGGGGACGGGGAGGACACCCTTGCAATACTGTTTGTGTTGCAATCCAAAGGCTAGTTTGGAAAGCTCAGATCAGCTGGGTGCAAAGCCCCAACACTGAAACATGTGGTTGTCATGAGCCTGTGCTCCTCTGCTCTGTGTGACACCAGCCATCTCCTCTGCCAGCTGGTAGGTGCTAAGGTAGTGGACAAACAACATTGTGGGCGAGTAATCCTGATGGTATACACACTAGCTGCCAGGGCTTTGGCCACTGGTGAGGTCTGACATTGCAAGACTTTTGGAAGATGTCCCCACCCATTGCAAGGGCATGGACAAGGTAAGATTTAAAGATCCCTTCCAGCCCGGGCTGTTGTGTGATTTGCAGCACTGACACTGCAAAGAGCTGACCACAAAACAACTTTTCAGGTAGACTTAGGTGTAAGACCCTGGAAGATGCTGGCAGCTTTTAGCTGTCCTTTGGGAAAACACCAAGACAATTTTACATCACTGTCACTTCACTGACTGCCCCAAAGTCACTCCAAGTGTCTCCATGCTCAGGACAAAGACTCGAGCTCTTTCAGTCTGGTTACTCATCTAGATTTGTAAATCTGCTGCTTTTGAGCAGCTTCAGGTTACTGACAGTTCTGGGGTTTTCTCTTAAGAAGTCCTTCATTAACTTCTTTCCCTCAGTAATGCCATTATTTCTGCTTCTGCCTTATATTAAAGGATTCTGAGTTTGTACAAAGGTTTCACAAGGAGCTGTCAACAAGTCTCTTGGCTATTTCTGTGATCTTAATTGTCAGTTGTCAGTTTTCAGTGCTTTAATATTCTTTAGCTATATGTTCAGAGCAACACAGAAAACAAAGCCAAATTTATTACAAGAAGCTGATGTGCAAATCAGAAACTGAATCTGAAGAAGGCATTGGGCATGGATGATTTCTTAGAATTATTGAGTTGGAGAAGCCAAGAAATCCAACAGGCTGAGTCTATTCCAAAAACATCTTGAGGTCTCTTACTCCTTTGAAATATCTAAGCAATATAAATGAGCATGTAATTCCCACTGACAGTGAAGTTCCCTGCATAGTATACAGAGCTCTGGCACCATGTGAATAATAAATATGATATGGAAGATGCCAAGAAGCAGTCAAAGTTCCTATTGTCTGCAGAGACAAATGCCATCATTTCATTGCAAGATGGCTTTAGCAGCAGGAATGTCAGTCACGTGCACAGACTGAAATCCAGTGAGAAACTCCCCCAGCTTTCAACCCATACAACTCCTTTTCTATGCAGCCTACAGCAGAGATGGCCAAAGGGTTGTAGAAAACACAGCCAAGTAGAACTGCATGATCATGGCAGAAGGGGAGAGGAAATGAAAGGTTGGCTTTGAACTTTGTCAAGTTAAAAGTATAGCAAAAAAACAAGGTAGCCTCTGGCTCCTGCCTCTGTGTCAGTCTCACACACAGATCTGCATCTCCTGCAGTGGGGTCTATCTTTGCCAGCTGCTGAGAAGTCTTACTGACCATTTTGTAGGTGGGATTATTTTCCATTTTCTCTTCTGCCCAGGAAACTTCAGAGTAGAAATTGCAGAAGTCCTTGGAGAGGGAGTGAGAATGAAAACATGGGAAAAAAATTAATCTCAATGGAAATCCTTGACTAATTGACAGGTTGGAATAAGAATGACCATAGACCCAAAACTATGCCAGGCAACCAGCCTGCTCCAGGCACTGCAAGCTCACTCAGCCAGCCACATGCCTGGCTGTTTTGCTCTGCCAGCTTTAAAAGGCCTAATTAGCTTTGTTCCTATTGTTTGTAATTACAAAAGCAAACAGCCCTTGGAGAGTGAGGGACTAGAGGAGGCAGCTCCTCCACTGAGCTTGAGAAAGTGTTTTAAATACAGTTTGTCTCTCATCACAAGTACTCAAAAATGTGAAGGGGATGAACTCAAACCCCCAATGCACAGAAAAAGGCTTCCAGGGCAGGGGGAAGCAGGGAGTCTTGCTATCCTGGGGAGATATCAGTGCAGTTTAGAGGACCCCCTGCCCAACAGGAACCATTCTCCACCTGGCCTGCAGAAAAGGTCATGCTGTCACAATAGGAGAAGCAGAGTACAGTCCCCTAAAGGGCTTTAGAGTGAGACGGAAGGAATCCCACAAGGATCAGCAGAACTCTCGCTGCTCTGAAGGCAGATCACCTCTCCTGGGAACACCTTGGCTCTGTGCCCCATCCCTTCCCCATTCCTGCAGCTCCCACCCCCTGCAAGGGAGCAGTCTGCCCTCCCCCTGCCCCTTCCTGCTCCACCCAGGGTGCAGCCTGCCCTGCCGAGGAGCAGAGCAGACCTTCTGGTTCCCGGGCTGCAATCAGAGCAATTACTGGGTGAGTTTCTTCCAGAGGCCACAATTGCCTGACTCACTGCAGAAGATCTGTCCCCACCTATGTCTGCTGTAGATACACACAGCTAAACAAGCTCCATCCTGGCAGGCAGGCTCCCAAAAGCCAAAGTCCCACTCTTCACTTCCATGTGCACCGTTCCAAGTTCTGCTCAAAAACAAGAAATGAAGTAATAGTCTAATTTTCCTTAAAAAAGTCCATTTATTGAAATTGTTTAAACACTTTGTACAAGTTCCCAATACAAGCATCTGCTCCCTGGCTCAGGGTTAATGCAAATACAAAAGCACAGACTTCAACAGCTCTTTAATGTGACCTGAGCTGCCACCTCCCAAGACAAGAGGTCTCCTGAGGCAGCTGCTGTGCACAGGCAATTCCCCACGGAGAAGGGGAAGCCACATGGCCCAGCTCCAAGTACAGGCCAACATCAACTCAAGCCTGAAGCAAATGCTCTGGTTGGTTTTTTTTTTTTAGTAACTTTATGCTGCAGAAGTCAGGTAAAACAGAGGTACAGGGCTTGTGCAGACCACCAATGTGGCAGGTACATAGCTCAGCCAGAGGCTCTCCCTGTCTACAGAAGGAAATCAAGAGATCTGATGCCTCTGAATGTATACACAATTATAAAAAGCCTGGTCAGAAGCACCAGTTTCCTTCTATACAAAAAGGCTGAGCTTTGGAGAAGTGGCACCATCCCTCTAGGAATCATAAGAATTAACTCCCAGTGTCAGCCAACACCAAGTGACTGACTGGGTGTTTCAGGGGAAGGGGTGGGAACTTCTGAAGAACAGCATTCTTTTTTTAGATATGACTCTATGCAAGGATGGCTATATCTTTAAAATGTTTGTTTCCTCCTCTTTGGTGAGCTTGGATTACAAGCAAATGCCATAACCTTTGGGTCAGTTTTCTTGGAATTTGCCTTCATATCATCACTGAAAGTGTTTACAAGAAATAGACAGGATGGAATGGCAGCGTGTGAGGTATCTTTGGGGAAACATCAGGGAGTGGCAGTGCATTCAGTTTGGTTTAACACAGCTAGCTGCATCAGGCAGATGGAGTTTGGGAAACTAAGCCCAAATGAGAAAGCCTTAAGGAAAGAGGAGAGTGTTAAAAGGTGAGCTGTAACACACACAGGGGGATAAAGCTTCAAGCTCAGCTGCCAGAGTGGGAACATGGAGAAATAACCACTGGCAGTGCTTGGTGTCTAGTGAACAGCCTCAGAGACACACAGTGAAAACAGAAGGCAATCCCTTTCCTTGAGCTCTTCCCTGGCACCAGGGAAACCTGCAGATGCTTTGGGAGTCTGGTAACTTCTGTGGTCTCTACCTTACACTGCATTTTCCATTAGCCAACAGCATGTGCACAGACAATGTGGATTTCCACTTCAGTCACAGCAATTTGTCTGTGACCCTTTGTCTGCATGGAAAGGAGGGTGCTGAAGATGATGCCAATAAGACAGTACAAGAGCATTTTACATCTCTCCAAACATTCCTACATGTAAGGTCTTTTCCCCAAAATTATGTTTCCCCTTAAGCTATTGGTTTCATCGTTTTGTATATAATATATGTTCCTTTAATTTCTACACACACCACACTGGGCTCTAAAACTTAATGGGATATGGGACTGAATTGTTACCATCTATTTAAAAAAAACAAACAAAAACCCTACAAAAAAAAAAAGCACCAACATCCGTCTATAAAAACAGTATCATTTTCCCTTTTACTCCCAAATACTAAACTTAACCCAAGCTTGGAGGTTTCATCATTCCAGTGGCAATACCTATGAATCTAGGCTAGCCTTCCTCCATGGGCTGGGAGAGAAAGGAGAAGTTACGTCCAGTAGCAAAGAGGATTACAAAAATATACACATTTTTGGGAAAAGAGGAAGGCAGAACCTAGAGCCTGGACTCTGCTCAGGACAGTGGCATTGTAGTGTCCTCTCCAAAATGCTTTCACTACCAGTGCTGGTGGCTCCTCTTCTTTGTTTCATTATACATAATCCTTCCCTGTGGAGGAGGCATTTTTTGGGTACCCTCGGGTGGGTGGATATGAGGTTTCTCTCCGTGGACAGGAGCAGCAGAGGAAGGATCCCCCCAGTATGGCCAGAGATGAAGCTGCCCAGCCAATGAAGAGAGCTGACCCAAACTCAAATCTGAAGAAGAAAGGGAGAAAGTGAGAATCACTGTAATCCAGAGGTATTACTTGCAGTAATACATTCACACAGAGCAGAAGGAAGCAGAAATTTGGATGGATGTGGCTTCCTACAAGGCAGCAGCTTGGAGCAGTCAAGCTTTGCTGACCCTTAAAGCTCAGAGCTAGGTTTTTTCAGTGTTTTGGGTCACCCCCACCACCCTGCACCAGAGCTGCAGGCCATGCCCTGTACCTCTATCCTGTAGTGGGACAAAAATCACAGCAGTCCCACCAGTGAGGTCTCTGGCAGTGATGTTACCTTAAAGCCAAGACCTAAGAGCCACATGGATAATGAGATCTGCTCCCAGCTCTTTCTGCACAGCCTGAAGCCAGCCCAGCTAGTTCAGAAAATTCCTTTCTTTGAGTGACTGCAAGCCCTGTGTGTATTTGTCATGCTAAACCAGTGTTATCCCAAGTGGGTCAGTACCTGGTGTTGACGGGGGTGAAAGGGTCATAAAAGGCCCGAGCCACTCTGTTGCCATACCACGATGTGGCCACCAGTGCTGCCAGACCTGCACATAAAGAGAACATAATGTCATGGCTTAAGAAAAAACAATCAGCAAAATCACTGCAAAAATAAGGATGCAGCAGAATCAGTGTCTGGAGTAAAGCTGAGCTGCTGCTACCCTGGAAGTTCTGAGCTGTTCCATTTAGTGCTGCTTGGGAGAGAAGAACAAATTTGTGGTTTCCCACAATTACACTGCAGCAAAGGCAGGACTGCTCTGCTGACAGCCTTTTTTCCACTGAAGCAGGGTCAAACTCAGCTCTGCCAACAGATATGGAAAGCATAAAGTCCATATAGAGATTGTAATGCCAGTGCCAAGGTGCCCCAGGTAGCCTGGACCAAAGTCCTCTAAGGACTTCCCAGAACAAAATGCTCTTGGAGCAGCACATCAAGCCCTCCCACATCCTCCTCCACAGGATATATGCCACCTAGGAAACAGCACATTTAACACTCAACACATCTGTGTGTTACCAACCTGAAATGATGAAGATCACCCCACCGAGGACAGCCATCCTCATCTTCTTCACCTGGTCATCTTCCATGCACTTCATGCATTTCATGCCAATACATGCAACAAACATGCCAATGAGCCCCACGACTATTGAAGCCACCATCAGAGCCCTTGTGGCCTGCAGACTGCCTGGAAGACAACAGCATTTCAGTTACCCACAAAGTCAAGATACAAATTGAAATTCAAATTACTGGGCTCGGTAATCTTGTAGCTAAATATTCCTGCTCCCTGATACACAGGATACATCCAAGCAAGACATTCCTTCTCAGCTTTAGTCTCAAGACTGTCATGCATCAGGATCAGAGGACTCTCAGCCTCTTCTAAAATGCACGGCAAACAAGGGCATGCAGCAGCTTTTTGCAGGAAATGACCTGGGAATTGCCCTCAGACATCTTTTGTTCCTTGATCATTTGAATCCCAATTGGAGGGACATATCTGTTTATCAAAAGGAGTATTCAGATTTAGGCTCTACCTTGACAAAGTACTTAAGCACACGTTTTAATATGAATAGTGACATACATATGAATAGTGCCACAGCAGACAGCAAGGCCATTTACTGCTCAACACTTCCAAAAATCTGTCTTTTGTACAAATAACTCAGTGCTGATTTAGTTGTGGGTTTTTTTTTTTTGATGCTACATTCTCAGTTTGAGTCCCAGAGGGTACAAAAATACAATTGCAAAAGAAATAGGGCTTTCCCAGCCAATTGAAAAATACCTTGTTTTCTCTCTACTTAAAATATTTAGCTTAATTGACTCAAAGATACTCAAATGCTTGAAGAGCCTCTTGTGCTTTTGAAGAGCTGGAGCATGGGGTGATGCCTCCAATAGGCAAGCATTGAATTTGGCTGAATTCTCAGCAGACAGACTTGATGGACATTAGGATTTGGTTTTTATATGGACTCATCTGAAGGCATAAAGACACACTAAGCCTGTGAATGTGAGCTACTGAATTTAGATTTTCTTAATACCGAAGAAAAAAGTAATGTAAATTAAGTCATTACTAAAAAGACCCTCAGGTGACAAAACACCTGACTACTAGTGAAATAAGAGCCTGAGCTTTATTGTCTGGCAAATCAGGTTTGTTTGAACAGAATGAATTTTCATATACAGCCCTGTAAAGCCCTGAGAACAAACAAGGCTGGCTAATAAAATGAGTAAGCTCCAAGGAACATGCTGTAACCAAGGCACAAGTGTCCCTGACAGTCTCAGGTCTAGAGTTCACCCCTCAAAACACCCTGATTGCATCCTGGTAGAGCTCTGCAAAGCATTTCAGGCTTGAACTGCAAGGTTTAAGCCTTTAACAGGGCACCTGCCCACTCAGTCAGGGTGAACCCATCTGAGTGCCTGCTTCAACCATGGGCTCTGTGGCCCAGTCTGAAACGCAGAGCTCAGACCTGGCACTGGCCAGAAGGAGAGCAAAGCCACACAGCCATCCTCTGCAGCTTCTTCACCACATGTAGTCCCATAGAACTGCTTGTGCAGGAGAATTCCTGTGACCCACACCAACACCAGGCTCTAATTCTGCTCTAAAGCAGATCTCCATCTGCCCCTTCACACACAACCTTATTGTTCTGTAAATAGATTATGAAACCAGTTGCAAACAACACAATAAAAAGACAATCAGAGCAACAGGAAGGAACACACTTCCATAAGATGACGGTTGGCTTTCTTGGGAAAAATTCCTCAATCAGCTTGGCTAATATCATCTCTCACTTCCTTCAAAGGTGAAGCTGACACACCTCCGCACCACCCGTGTTAATCAAACCCCATCTGCTGCACCGAGTACAGAAACCCATTAACAAAGCCATCTGTCACTTTAGCATAAATCACCACTGCAGCACCCAAACTCATTTTTAATTGATTTACCTCCAGTGTCAGAGATTACACTCCAAAAGTAATTTCTACCTTACAAAAGCCATGCCACTGTTCAGAAGGACCTCAGCTGACAGGTTGCCACCCAGGTAACCAATTCAGCTGCCATACACTTAAGGCTAAATTGTGCCCTACAGCAGAAGCTCTGGAGAGGCCCATGGCTGAATACCAGTTTGTACTAGGCATGGGAAACCGTATTTTCTGCAGAGGTACCAAACCTGTTTTATCAAGGCTACAGAAAGTTTGGCTCAGTCTTGCTCCAGCAGAAATTACTTTACAGGAGAGGGTTTTGAAAGAGGTCTTTCATGAATCTCAAAATAGGCAATGCTATCTCTAAAAACTAGAAAAACAGTTATAAGGGTGGGAAGAAACATTTCACCTTCACACACAGTGCCAAGGGACAAACACAGGAAAATGCTGGAAAAAGTTTCTATGACCTCTAAAAACCCAGCTATGAAACGCACTAAAATCTCAAGATGCATAAGCATTAACCACATGCATGCCATGACAGCTTTGCAGAAGCAGCTGAACAAAATACAGCATTGTGAGCATTCCCCAGGGCTGCCCACTCCCAGCAGACACTGGTGGGATAACTGGTGCCCTCGCCCCCTCCTCATGCATGGCTCCATGGCACAAGGCGACAGAAGCATGTAGGAAACTTGCAGTGGGACAGCAGAACAGGTTGGAGTCTTTGCAGAACATTCTGTTCCTTTGTCCCAAGAAGCTGTAATGTGACATGACTGTGCCAGCCAACCATCCTCCACCCGCCCTGTGCTCCCAGCACAGCCTGGGAGCAGCGCTTTTGTGCTCCTACCACTTTTGCAATGTGTGCAGTGCACTGGCCGCAGTTAATCATCATACAAGCTACCAGTTATTAACTACACATTAACAGACACGCTGTCAATGGAAGCTACACATCCAGGGGCAGGGAAAGCTACTTTAATAATTGTTCTGTTGTTCACATGGGCCTTTCCAGATGCTTTAGAAGTCCAGAATTATACAAGTACAGTATTGTCTCAACCTGCAAAACAGGACGGGCTGCCCATAGCAAGTGGAAGTAATCCACAGCAATATAACTTTACAACTTTTACCATATTAGAGGGAAAACAGGATTTCCCCCACACTCCTTGCTGCTGCAACTGTCTCACCAACAGGAACAGGAAAGCCCAGGCAGTCCTGAGAGCCCTTGGGGGAAAATACAGTCCTAGACAAGGTGAGACAAACTGGTCTGGCACCAAACAACAGCTGTCAGATGGCAACAGTATTTTGTCAATACAAACCAGTATTGACTCTGAAGCCAAGCCTTTTGATTGCTGGTTAGCAATGAGAGACACAGCCTGAAAACTCTATAGCAACAAAACAGCAAGAACTGAAGAACAGAGGCTTAAAACTCTTGATGACAATTAAGAACAAATGTGCATTCTGCAAGGCATAAAATACCACCAAAGTCCACAGACATGCAGCTGCAGTTCACACCTGTTTCACAAAATAAACTCCACTTTTTTAAAAAACATTAACAAACTATTCAGAATTATTGTTACCAGTTTTAGACACAAGCAACTTTATTCAGTTTATCTGAAGCCTAAGTAATAAGCTTTCCTTCCCACAATTCTCATTAACTGAGACAGAAGTAATTGCTGGTAACTGCTCAGTTATATAAAAAATACTTCAGTACTTCACCTGCAGATGTTTGAGGGTTTTCTCTATCATCCCATTTCCTTATTCAATCTGTTTATGTCATTTATATTACAGAAAAGCTGTTGGGAAAGTGCCATGGGATTTCTGTAATGCCTGTTTGTAAAGCAAAATTACTGTAATGGCTCTGTGTGCAGATTATTCTCTGATAGGGATGCTCATCAACTGCCTTAATTTAAAATAAGGACTTTTCCTTCCCTTCCCATGGGCCTTCATCCAACTAACTGATGACAGAACACAGGTGAAACAGATGCTGTGCAGTTCCCTCTAATCCTTATGCAGGAAGTTCCCCAAGAGTTGCAAGCACCCCTGCAGTACAGGAAGCATGTTCCACTGTCCACCTCCGAGAGAAGTCAGCAAAGCCTTCCCACCGGGGTTTCATCAAAGCTGGATTCCCTGCAAGGAGCGAGATCTGCGATCCTGCTGGGCTGCCCTGCCAGCATGTGAAAGTTACATTTGTGCAGTAGACAGGGGACTGAAGGTCTGAGCGAGCAGTAACAGCTTCAGAGGTGGCCAGTAAACATTTCTCACACTTTGCAGTTGTTCTCACTGTACCCAAAAGCTGATAATGGCTTGGAGGCGCTCAACCCCCTTGCCAGACCCTGCAAAGGCCCACCTTGCATACCCATCGGCATCAGATTCCAGCCTGGATGCTTTCAAAGCACCTCCCGACAAGTCTAAAGGACTGTTCCAAGGTATGGAGGCAGGACAGGGACTCTGGATCTTGTTTTTTTACAAAATGGGAAGGTTAGGAACTCCCTACTGCATTTCCAGTGCAAAAGCAGCAAGTTCAGTAGGTAACAGTGGCCTTGTACTCTGCGTATCTGAAAGCAATTAAAGTTCAATGCCCTCCTACCCTCACTGACAAATAAAGATTAGTAGCAAGACAAGCATGATACCACCATTTCCAGATTCCTGGTCAGAGGAGACCTGGGCAGCCTGTTTTCCCACAGAGCATGGAAATTCCCTTACTATGTGTTACTAAATCTCTTGGTAACACCAGCTACTAAAAGCTGCTTAGAAGCTGCTTGTAGAGCAATAAAGCCAGTGTATTGCAACAGACTCCCATCCCCTCTTGCAGACACACCAGAGCACTGCACAGGAACAGCCTCGGTGGCATTCCAAGTAACCCTCTACCTTCTCAAAGCCAGCACAAGTGAGACTATCACTCAATCGAGATTTTTCATCAGGAAGGAACAGGGATTGAGAAACACTAGCAAATTAACCCTTAACCCACATGAAAGCACAGATACCAGCAGGTTCTACCTGTTTAATCAAGATCTAAAGACAGAATGGGACACATGTCCCTCATACTTTGTCTCTCCCTGGGCCACTGTCCCAACTCCCCTACCACCAGAATTGGGCAGCAGTAACCTGAGCATGAACCTTTCCTTCCCCCCACCCATTATTTTCCTCAGCTCCTTGAACAGGCTCAGCCAAAGTGGTAAAGGTGTAGGAGGGAAGATTTCACATTTCAGCCATGTTGCTTGACCCAGAGGGTATTCAAAACCTTGTTTATTTTCTGGGCTAGGGCACAAAGGCTCATTGTAGATGTACTAGGTTTGGTGATGAAGTGATAGATGAGTCTCAGCTTGTCTCAAGCACAGAACCTCTCCCAGCAAAACCAAACAGGTCGATGAGTATCTTCAGCTAAAACAGCCTTGACAGGATCCAGAAAAACATCTGCCCTGAACGGGAGAATGTGGTTAGGTGGGGCTCAAAATTTTCAGAGGCAGGTACCAGGAGCCCTACTCCCTCCTGTCCAAGACCATCCCCCTGAGATCCCGAGGAGCACAAAGCTGTGCTAAGCTCCATGGACCATGCTGGAGGGCCACAAGAACAATGCTGAGGCTGTGCAACAAAGCCTTGTTGCAGGGGTGGCATTTGTTGCCTCTATGTCTGCGTGTGGCCACGCACTGCTTTTCACGTAAGCCAGCAAAACGCAGCCTTTCTGTTGCCTGAATAGGAGCAGTGACATAAGCCCTCAGCTGAACACAGCTGTGGGAGAAGTGCCAGCACGGGTGCACTCCAGCAGTGTGCCCACACGGGAAACTGGAGGCCCCTCGGTTGGCTAATGGTGCTCATCAGCTTGTGCCAAACCCATCTCTGCCTTGCAGCCAAACACTGACACATCCAGAGCAATGGCAACAGCTACCAGATATTCCAAAACTTGCTGGCAAAGCCTTCCAGCATTCCCACAAACACGAGTTACTGCAGGTGCAGGAAGGTTCAGTCCTTTCTACAGGGACAAAGTAATTACAGAGCTGAGCCTCTCCCATCAGGGCATGAGGCTCTGCCATGTGGCTCCGAGCACCTGGGGCATATGAAGCCCCAGCAGGAAAGCGTGGCCAGGCAAAGTTCTGCCCACACAGCTGTGCTACCTTCACCAGGATACACATGAATGCAGTAAGGGAGCTCTCCACTGCACCTGTCCCGGGGTGTTGCTGTTGAACTGGGTATAAATGGTTTGGGGGTTTGGCTTGTTGGGTGTTTTTTGCACCTCCACCCAAACCAGCACTGCTGGTCCCTGCCCATGCCTGTGTGGCTGCAAAACCTTGAAGGGACACCAGGAGGGAAAACGACAGATAAGGTGTATGTCCCCAGGCATGATCTGCTTAAAAGCAGGAAAGGCACAGCCTAGGCAAGCTGAGAGACCGCAAGAACGAGGAGCCCTTTTGCCAGCCCTCACTGATTTTCCCCGTGAGAATAACACACTGTGATCTCCTGTTATTTGAGAATTCTCAGGCATGCTGTCCTGCAGAGCTCGGCGAGAAGTAGAAAAGGCCACCACAAGCTCAGCCTCGGTCCCTGTCACCTCCCTCCCCTGTAGCCCTGGGAGAGAAGAGCCGTATTGTATTGCTGGCTGGACAAAGGTGAGGGAGCAGCTGGTTTCGGCCTCAGCCGTGAATGGGGCAGGTCTGGAGGGCCCGGGGCACATTTTGGGGAACCTTTTCAAGGCAGGCTCCGCAGGCGGGTCTCATTTACGCCACAATGGGCTGCACACAGCCCCCGAGGCAAGGTTACCTTTCGCAAAGCATCCAGGGGGTGGATAGAGATTCCTCAGCCACTGCTGGCATCTTCGCCCCCCACCCCCAGGGAGAGATAAGAGGCTCGAAGCTGAGCTGACACGTAATTAGCCCTCTAAGCACTCCGGACCCAGCCCTGCCCCACCAGCACAGCCCCGCACCCTGCGAGTGCCAAGCGGGTGCGCAGCGCTCCCGACGGGCACAAGCCGCTCCTCCGCCGGCTGCAGGGCCTTTGGGACAAGGGACAGACGTGGGCTGGCCGCGAACGTGGGCCCGGCTTCACCGGAGTGACACACACAGGAAGGGCTGGTGGCAATCGGACTCGGGGACACTCCCCGCGGACCTCGGTTTACGTGAAACTGCCTGCTCATTCCTTTAGGAAAGAGAAGGTGACCAAGGTGGCAATTATTATTTTATTAATTAGGGAGGGATGAGGGTGTTCCAGGACTCGAGATGAGACGAGGGGTATTGAGAAAGTAGTACGGTTTCTTTTCACCCCTTTGTGTGTCAGCATGTTATCTGCCCCAGCGCTCTAGAAACAGCACTCTCTGAGGCTCCAGCTCCGCTTGAACACCCGAATGACACCCAGGCAGCCAGGCTGATACCCCAGAGACACCCCAGGCAGCCAGGCCGATACCCCAGTGACACCCCAACCAGCCAGGCTGCAGCTCCTGCCTGCATGACACGGCTTCGCCGTCCCAGGACATAAGAGATCCAAAGATTATCTTGGCATAATGGCCTGTCTAAAAACTCCAGGCAGTGCTACCTGGGCAGGAGGCCAGTTCACCTGCCAGCCCTCAGCTTAAAAGCCCCACGGGAGCAGCAGCAACTTTCCTAGAGAACAAAAGACCAAAACAGTCAAAGGCAAAAAGGACCCGTGCTGCAAAAGCCCACTCTGGCCACTCTTGCTGAGTTCTGCTCCCGCTCAGCCGTGTCCAGCGAGGGCGGCCAGTCCGTGGCTGGACCTCCACAGCCAAAAGCTCCTGCTCGCAAACACAGCGCTTTCCGGAACGCACGGAGATAATCTAACCCTTCCTCCTCACGGGACATTTTGGGTGGGGACGAGCAGGGGGATGAGGGGCGGCTCCGGTCCCCGCTCCCCTCCTGGGGAGGAGGCACTGCCGAGGGTGCCCTAAAGGACAGCCACGGGGAGCGACCCTCAGCTCCGGCGGGGAGCCCCAGGAGACACGCATCCGACAGGATAAGGACTCATAAAAGAGATGGGGGACCCTGAACGCTGCATCTTCATCCCTGAAGGGACAGGCTGAGCAAATCCAATGGGACCGTGAGACCCGACAGCAGCGACACCCCTAACGCGACAGGCACTTGTGGGGAGGAGGCGAAGGGTGTGGGGACGACAAGGACGACGGCGGAGATAGGACATCGGAAGTGCAATAGGGCCGGCAAACTCAGTCTAAATATTTCAACCTGAGTTTCGATGCGACCGACACCGAAGCGGAGCAATTAATGACCCTGCGGGCCCGGGACCTCCGCCCCGGACTTAGCAAGAGGCGCTGGGGCGGAGGAGACGAGCCCGACGGGGCGGACACCCCATCACCCTCAGCAGCTCCCAGCCCAAACTTACTGTCCAGCTTGAGCAGCGAGTCGTACACCTTGCACTGGATCTGCCCCGTGCTCTGCATGGCGCACGACATCCACAGCCCCTCGTAGAGCGCTTGGGCCGTGACGATGTTGTCCCCCGCGTAGGATGCCATCTTCCACTGGGGCATGGCGGTGCTGATGATGATGCCGACCCAGCCGAGGAAGGCCATGACGAAGCCCAGCAGCTGCAGCCCTCCGCTGGCCATGTCTGCGGCCCGGGGCGCGGTGGCAGCGAGGGGACGGAGAGCGCGCGCCGCACTGCCGCCCGCGCGCCGCCCCGCGCGCCACTTAAACCCGCGCCGGGCGCGCCCCCTGCCGGCCGCGCCCCGGCCCCGCCCCGCGGGGCTCCGCGCGCACGGGGGGGACCCGCAGCGACCCCGAGACAGCGACCCCTCCCTCGGGGTCCCGCCCTAGTGAACCCCGCCCCGCACTGCCCCTCCCTGCGGAGAAAGCCCCCGGGGGATGATCCCTTCTGTTCCCCACGGGAGAGCTGCGCTGGCACCCCCGGATGTTTTGGCTCCTCGAAAGGCTGCCCTGGTTGTGCTCGTGGGTCTGCCCCTTCCTCGAGCTGGGGGTGCTGACAGCGGGAACCCCCGCTCGCCTTCCCTGGGAGAGCAGCCTGCTGCTGTCCTTCACCTGCTGGAGCTGTGAACTTGGCTCTCCGGCTCTCCTTCCCCCGCGGAGCCAGCACAGCGGGCAGAGGAGTGGGGACGGGGCCGTGCCGGCTCCACCTGTCCAGCTGCTGTGTGTGTGACCACCTTCCCCAGCCCACCTCAGTGCCGCCAGGCAAGGCAGGGGGGCATTTTCCCCCTGGCACATTCACTGCCTGGCTCCTGGACGTGCAGCACACGTGGGACTACCAACTACGGAGGGGGCAGTAGATCAGTCATGGGAATTAGGAGTAGTCTGGTTTTGAAGGGCTTTCAGAGAGGCAGCTGTGCAAACACTCATCATCCACGTACAAAACCAAACTTTTGAACCTACTCTTTAAAAAAGTGCAATGTTCTCTGAATTACTGGGAGAAATTTCACCTCAGTGATTTGCTAAGGTTTATTGAACCAGGGGATTAGAGACCAGGAAGGAGTGTCCTCTCTCTTGGGTGTGTGTTTGTCCAGTTACTGTAGTTTCCCTTTCTCCTGCGTAGATATTTGAATATTGACACATCCGGACTCAGAACAGGCAAAGTGACGAAATGCTGTCTCCTTCAGAGGGCACAGCCTGGGCTGGGTGGTGCTGCCTGCCCTCACCACAGGCTGGATGGAGGGGTCCTTCAGCCTGGACCTGCTGTAATCCCAAACTCTGAGATAAACAGGTGATAATTCCTGATAAAGGTCCTGCTGGAGGTAGGGATGGGGTTGCATTGTTTTGACACCATGTTTTGCTGCATTCTGATGACTTAGGAGATTTTGCTGGAGCTGCTTCCTGAGATTTGCAAACAGACAAACAGACTCGTGATTACCTGACCTGTCCTGTGCAATGCCAGGGGGGTCAAAGGGGAGAAAAGCCACTGCAATCTTGCTCCACCAGCCAGAGACAAAGCAAGGCTGGTTTGCTCTGAAAACTCTTGTGGCTGCAGGTCTTCAGTGCCCAGGCAGCAGTCCTGGTGTGATGAAATCGACCCCAGTTGCCTGGTAGTAAACTTCTCTAGTTATATCTTTTTTCACTTTTGAAGGATTAGAGAGCTGTGATTCTGCGTGTGAAGAAATGGTGTTTCCCTATGTCTCTGTGGACCAGTTCTGTGAGAGAAAAAGACGAAAGCAGAGAAGTTTTATTTGGCAATTCAGAGATAACGAAGTAGATGCATTTATCTTGTATTCATGAAGAACTGATACAGGGAGCAGGGAAACCAGCATGGTGCTGGCTGTTGGAGCTGGCTTCTGTGAGGAGGCAGGGCAGAAACTCATGTGAATCTGAGGAGAGCCGAGTTAGGAGTGTCTGGATTTGGTCACTGAGATGTGTGTAGTCATTTCAGTCCAACAGTGTCCATCTGCAAAGGAATGTGCAGTGTTCCTGGTGCTTCAGAGCACTAAACTGACTCACCCCTTTCCTGACCCTCCTGCCAGCCCCCACCCCAGCAGATTGGGCAGCTCCTCACTGACTCCTGCAGTGCAAGGTCAGCTCTGGACAGTTACCAAGTTACCAAGACACTTTTAGCAGGTTTAGATCCTTTGTCTACAGGCTCTAAGCAGCCAGGAGGAGGAACAGAACCATTCTGTATGGGAAGGTCTTGGACTTTATACTGAACCATCTAGGAAAGTACAGGGAGGAGTCCTGGGTATCAATGATCTAATTGCACTGGTACTGGGAGGGACAGTGATCTTAGGGAAATGCATTCACCAGCATGTGATGCATGTTGTAGCACCCTGACCATGCTGCTAGCTCTTGGATGGACTGAAATTCATGGCCAGTCTGTTCTTGGGAATATTTGGCTTAGGATTTATCTTATAATTTATTCTGGTGGCACTCTGGGGACAGTTTGTGCCAAAATTGCCTGTAGTGTGAGTCTGACTGCTTGCTTATACAGCAGGACAGCATCTGTGCTCAGTTTTCTTCCCCCTCCAGGAGGACACGGAACTTAGACTGGAGACAGGAATATTGTGTGAGGATTACTGTGGGATTGCAGCCTGCACCTGCCTGGAGATGGTGCTGGGCTCTTGAGGGACTCTACAACTTTCCCATTGCTCCTGCATCCCTGATGGCGCTGCCCTGGCAGTGCTACTGGATGTCAGAGTGGCCTTGGGTCAAACAAAGCCAATGAAAGGCAATAAAGGCACACATCCATGTGCTCTCAGACCTCCTGCAGTCCTCATAGGCTGCAGCACAAGTTGCCAGTGTCTCTTTGACCACTGAACATCCCTGACAATCTGTACACAGAGTTTACACAGAACCCTCACACACACTGCTGGCCTCGTGAACACCCAATTTTATTTTGCTTTTTAGAGACAATTTGAGGTAGATACTTTCTATTCATGTTTCATAAAAGATTTCAAAACACAGGAAAAAAAATTCTGTGGAATCAATCACAAGGAATTTACATAGCAAGATAAACACTGAAACTCCACTTTTCCCCTTCATCACTCATCAATGTTCTCAGTGCTCTGGAATTTGCAGTGGATTTTACAGTATCCCTAAGAGCACCTAGTCTCCTCTTCTGTACTTCCTTCCTCTCTTTGAGACATGATATATCTCATTTCTTTTCTTGGATGATTTTCTGCTCTGCTTCAATGGGCAAAATAAAACCTCTTTTTACTGCATAATCACTGTCTTTCTTTCTCTGCCTGAAGTTCTTTTGGTTTTCCTTTTTTTTTTTCCCATTGGAAGTACCAAAGAGTTTTCACTCTATTTTCACCTAGTTTTGATACCTGACTTTTGGGAAATACCATTCCTTCAGATCATCCATCTCAGCTGAAAGACCTGGGTTTATCCAAGATGTTGCAATCCCCTCTGTGTTCTTGAGGCTAAAGGTACTCCCAAGTGACAGTCCTTAGCGATTGGCCTGCTCTTAGGTAAACATGAGAGTTGAATTTTTTTGTCCTTTACAATAGCATGACAAAGCGAGAAGAGGGGTGTGTACAGACAGTCCCTGAAATCAAACTGGTATGTTTCTGTCTGCAGGTAGAGATACTCCTCTAATTGTTCACAGGGATTGCCCTCGTGTGCCACAGCCCTGGCTGCACGGCCAAATGCTCAACACCTTGGTCGCTCCCCTGGGGAATGTGAGTCAGAGAGCAGCCTCAGCGCTGTACTCAGCAGAGATCCCAGCTCTGTGGGTAGTAAATGATACCTGTTTCCTTTTCTGGCAAAAACAAACTTTAACACTTGCCAGGACTTGCAGCTGAGCAGCCTGGTTTCCTCTCTCAGACATTTCTTGGGGAAGGTCTCACTGTGCATGCCCGTGTTTGGGAAGCTCACTCTGTCCTTGTGTACACTAAAGCTTGCCCCCAGACTCCCCTGAATTCATCCTTGAGCTCAAACTCATGTATCAGGGTCAGCATGTGATTATGAGTTATTATAAGTTTGGGCAGGTGCGCAGAGCAGCAGGTGCGCAGAGCAGGCACAGCTGCATTGTTCCGGTTTCAGAGTGAAGGCAAAAGCTTCTCAACTGGGCCAGAAAATGGGAATGGCTGGACAACAGCACTCCAGCCCATGTTTCTGGTGGCAGCTGGTTGTGGAGCCAGGAAATATTGCAAGAACAGTGACCCTTCCCCACAAAGTGTTACAGCCCGCCCTGATCCATGTCTGAATATATCTTGAGCCCGTGCCAGTACTTTTAACTTTAATTTTGCTCACTCGATTTTCCCTCCATAAATTCAGCTGTTTGTTTGTTTAAACTTCTGGCACTTGCAGCATTATGCAGGAAGGAGTTCTGCAGATTTACTCTGTGCTTCACAGAAAAGTACAACAACTTGTTTCTTTTGAACCCTGTGACTTGGTGTTTCATTTGAAGTCCCCAAGGTTCTGGAGGAAAAGGGCAGACCAGTAGGACCATGTGTGTTTAGCTCAGGTTTACATTGTCTAGAAAAACTTTAAAAAGACTTCACTGTTTATCTGCAGGCTGCTTTTTCTTCTCCCTCTCTCCCACTTCTCCATCTGTCCAGGAGAAACACCCCTGCTGAACCCTAGCTGCAAGAACTGTTTTGCAGACAGCGCCCACATGTCTTTGCCCAGATGTGAGGAGGATCTAAGATCTCTGCACATCTTCCCTGGGGTTAGTCAGGATTGTGTCCAGCCTGGTCAGCAGTGAGGGCAGACCGTGTTTGACCATGGTAGCAGCTGAAGCAGCCAAAGATCACAGCTTGCAGTGCTGGAGAGGGCAGCAGCACAAGGAAAGCTTAACCCTTCATCTGCTGCTCACTCCTGCAGGGCTGTCATTCACTACAAAGTTTTACAGAAAAGTTGTTGGAGAAGACTTCCTTCAAATGACTCCCATTGCCCATAAACCACAGGGCAGTGAACAGCACCAAAACCAGAGCTTTTACCTACACAGATGAATTGAAACCATCATTTCCAGGAGCAAAGCTCAGATTTCCTCTTTGGTATTGAAATTTGGGGTTGATGGAGGCAGCATCTGTTGGAGGGACTGATGGGACTTATTTGATATTGATTACACACAGAGAATATATTCTGAAAATACAATTTTATTATATTGGCTATATAATTATTGGCTGTAATAATTATTCATACTCAAATACTGGGGACAGAAACATCATAAACCTATCTATGTTTTGTCAGCAGACATGACCTGGAATTCCTTATCAGCTGGAGATAAACCAAGTTAATAATCAACACTCTTCTTAGAGTCATTAAACATTCATATTTTCCCACCAGTTGTAATAAGGTTACAGTTTTGGGAGTAGTTTAATTCCACCCTTCACATGATGGATTTCATCTGGCTGTAGCTAAAATTTGCTTATATGCAACACACTGAAGTTGTGTGAGGCTGGCTGAACTCCTGACTTCTCCTCCTCTTCTCTCTCTAACGAGGGCACTGAAAGGATCGTGTCTACTCCCCAGCTTCTCAGTTTTCACCTGTTACCTTTGCTTTTTGTTTTCTTCTGAATCAGCCAACAGCAAATGACTAAAGGGCCTGAGACTGTGCCTCAGAATGCCCCAAAAACACTGAAATCTTTCTCATCTGTAAGTAAGTGGTTTTGGCATGTGTAAAGCTGTACTTTGTGTGTCATTACCCACAGCTCTCAGATCTCAGGGCTTGCCCCTGCAAGGCAGTGAGCTGCTGAGGAATAAAGGTGGTCCTGCACTTGGCTGCTCATGTGTTGTTTCTCAAAGCAATACTGGAAGCTCTGATAGAGATTCCATGGCATGCAACCCAGCCCTTGGAGGCCAAGAGATTTGACCTGTATGCTAGGATTTATTTTGTTTTCAATTTTTCATTTTAGTATTGTTCTTTCTCTGGACATTCTGTACCAGAGGCCAGATAGAAAACAAAAGTTAGACACAATCAAATTCCTGGAAACAATGAGTTTCATAGTACTAGAGAGGTAATGGTGGGAAAAGCAGGGAGTTAAATGTTGTAGATAGAGGGTAGCTTTATATCATATCAACAACAAATTTCATTTTCAAAATGTATGAAACTAATTGTGGTGTCATGATGTCACAGGTGTGATGAGGCATCTGGGGCAGAGGTTCAGCAGTGACGTGGCAGATGGAAAGTGTGCCCTGTCAGAAGGATCAGCCACAAAGTGTGGCCACTTTCCCCACCATGTGCCACTAGGAGCACGTGGAGCACAGCAGTTCCTGGTGTCACAGTCCCAGGGCAGGAGAGGGGAAGCAAGGAGAATAACTGAGACCTGGCTGGGCTGAGAGGGAGGCAGATCTCTGTATGTGTGTGTGTGTGTATGTGTGTGTGTGTGATGCCCAGTGCACGAGCCATGAGAGATGTGCACCAAAGTCCTGACAAGATAAAAATCATCCCTGGTACCATCCATGGAAGAGTTTTCTAAGTGCATTTCCAGCAGATGGGCTCTGTAAAGACCTACTCCTTGCCATCCACCCATCCTGTGTGCTCTCATCATGTTCCTGATGCCTCCAAGGTCTTGGTCATGATCCTCCAAGACCATTTATAGCAAGAATCACTTTTCTACCCAAATCTCACCAAGTGTCCACCAGGAACTCAGTGATGGATGGTGCCCATGCTCATTTATGAACTTGATGCCCTAGTTATGAAATGAACTTCTGGGACTGGCAGGAATCTGATCACCTTCAGAATCACCAAGGAAAAAACTTCCTCTTTGGAATAACCTCAGGTTGTTCTTCCTGAAATCAGATGAAGGGAGGAAGGGGGCATTGGAATGGTATTACAAAGAGATAGGGAGGAGAGAAGATGCCTAATGACTGTATCTGAAGTCCTTCACAGGAACTGCTGTTCAGACAGTCCTGAAGACAAAGTTATCACCGTTTACATTGCCCAACCACTGACCAAGTGAGCCATCAAGATCAAGTACCTGTGAGTCTGGTTTTGGGGGCAACCTTCATCCCCAAGCTGTAATCAGCACTTTAGAAATTACTCAGAGATTCTCATCTCAGGGTATGGCTATGTCTCACCTTTTTGTGCCTGGACCACAACATCTGCCTTTTTCCTAAGTCCTTATGACATGTCAGATAATCTGTTCTGGGAAGATAAAGTGATCCAGTGTCCTTCCTAGAAAGGCTCTGCTGTAAATTCTTGCCAGATTTCTTGATCAAACTGTTAGGGGCAATGCAAAGATTAGGAAATGAAGTCTCACATCTTTTTCAGGTTGCTGAAGTTAGCCCCTATCACACATATCTAGGAATTCTTCTGGGGATCAATAAGACCAAACCTATTTGTGCTGCCCTCAGACAGTGGAAAAATTCAAGATACACAGATTACTGTGCTGTAGGAGATAATGCCAGAAACAGTTAACAACTGCTCAGCATCCTCAGAGGTATGCTGGCCCTGTACAACCATCTTCCAAAAAGCAGCTCTCTCTGAAGCTGAGAGGAGCAGAAGGGCGAGATTTGTAAGTATTGACATTCGATGTGATCAGTCCTCTTTAAGACACTCAAATCAGAGCTGGGTGTTTCTGAAGCACTCAGTGGCCGCTGCCGTGACACACGTGGCTGGATTTTTCAATGGGCAGCAGGGTTAAACACTTAAAGAGTGTTTAAATGTGGCCAGTTATTCTAATGCCTGCAAGGAAATGGAACTCTTGAAAAGCCTTGGCTAAGTGCAAGACCCATCTGCACTGAAAGCAGATCTGTGTGTTGGCAGAGGAGGAAGGAAGGAGTTTCTTCCCTGGACTTTCCAACACACCCTTTATCGCTAGGACTGGGAGAGCACATTGGAAACCCAAGGTCGTATTTCAGTGCCTGGAGGGAGTTTAAAACCCCAGTTATCTGGCTGGAGGTCAGAGGCCGGGGGTGTTTCTCTCACAGCTGTGTCTCTGCCCGTGAAACTCTCCCTTAAGCCCGATGTACACAGAGGTTTTGCCGACGGGTGTTTCGGGAGCGCTCCGTGAGCCCACGCCCTGTGCTGTTGACAAAGAAGGTGCAAATGAAGCTTTAAGCCTGAAAAAGTGGGAGGGATGATCTCCTTTGGGAAAGCGTGGGTGAGGAACAACAACACATCTTCGTAAAGAACAGAAACAGGGCCCTACATGAACCAGGACCACCAGGGCAGAATAGGGGCAGGGTAAAAGAAAGAGGGAAGGGACTTGCTGTGCTTTCTTTTCTTAGTGCACAGAGAGACTCCAGTGTGGAGGAGAGGGCAGGACAGTGTGTCAGTAGGGACACATGCCAGGCAGGTGGGTACACACTGATTTTACGAGAGTCACAGCCCCAGATCCCTGCAGGAAAACTCCTTCCAGATCCTGTACCCAAACCTGGCCCCTGCTCATCTATCCGGATCTCAAAACCCTCCTGTGTTCACAGTCTGTGAATCACAACAGCAACTGTTCTCTCCGAGCCTCAGCTCTTGTCCTCCCGGGCTTTTTATAGCAGACCAACCATCCTGTTACCAAACTGTGCATTTCTAACCCCGCAGTTACTTTCATCCCTTTCTCGATGAGTCTCCCAGAGGGTCTTTCGTCACTCTGATAAACAGGTTGATGAGTATCAGCGAGAGGCACAGAGGTCTGAGCGGATGTTTCTTGTGAAGTGAGTCACAGGAGGGGCTGGATTCCAGCCAGGAGAGCCCTGCAGGGGGAAGCGCACCCACGGCCCCTCGCACAATGTGTCCCTGAGCCACCCGAGCTCAAACACCACACAAACCCCTTCCACCGCGGCACCTTTCTCCCTGTGCTTTTCTCTGGTACTCCGGAGAGTGCTAAATGCTCTCCCTGCTCTCCCTTCCCTTCCGGCACGATTGCTAGTAGTGGCACAGAGCTTGTGCTTCACTTGCATTTAATCTCCCCGGTACCAGCGCACGGCAGAGTTTAGGCTGATGCTGGGAAAGGCACGCTTGGATGAGGATGACGCCGCAGGGACGTGGCAGGGCATCAACAGCCCCCGGGGTGCCTGGGGACGAGGGCAGTGGGCTGGAACTTGTGACTTGCCGAGAAAAGGTGTGCCTGATCCACTAGGCAGCTCCTCTGGCAGCGCACAGCTGCGGAGCGGGGCTGCTATGCGGTGACGGCAGCGCGCACTCTCCGGCGGCTTTCAGGAAAGCTCACACACCTTTCCACCCATACGGATCTCACCACGCCCAGGCACAGAGTCCTGCCCCGATGCTAAAGAGGAGCGGGGCTGGGACTCCTGGCTCTCCACCTAAAGGCACTTAGTCAGGGCCTCGTTTTCCCCAGCTCTAAAATGGGGTTAGTAATACATCATTGAGATTATGCGGGTTTTACGTGTGGGATTTCATTGGCAGCCATAAAACGAAATTTATTGTACTGAGGTGAACGTGGTACTTTGAGAACCTGAAAAGACTGTAATGAAATGGTTGTTTTAGCATTTATTGTTTTGGAGCGACTAAAAAGGCTGTTTTAAAGGAGTGTGTGCAAACATCATAGCTGTGTGTATAATATACACGGACACACACACGCACACACGTACAAAGACAGTTTTTACTTACCAATCCTTTAAGCTCTCATCTACCAGAACGTGCCTTTGCTTTCCTGTTTTCCTTTAATCTTATGTATTGCCTGCTAGAAAAATCATAGGCTGCTCAGAAGTCTTACTATTTTCCTTGGGGTTACTGAGCTAAAGCCTAGTTAAATCCCGAGGTTTTGTGACCAAATGAGCATGGCTGAAGGGTTACACTTCTCTGTACACTGCTCTGTAATTTATTTGTGTACACATCTCACATCCAAGGATGTGCTCTGGAGGTGAACACCTTTAGAGGCCATGGATGGTGGTGTGTGAAGCAGGAAAATGGAGGGGGTACAACCAGGAGGGAGGAATGGGAAGGGTTGGGCAGACAAGCCCAAGGAGCAGAAGAGCTCTTAGGGAAGCCCCTCCCGAAGCTCTCCGTCACCTCTGACTCCCGAGCCCTTCCTGCTGAACAAGCCCGTGGCCCTGAACACCTCATGGGCTGCTTGCCTGTTTGCAGAGAGGTCTGTATTTCATGCATGAAGGCACAGCATCACCACTTCCTTCTTGCTCCAGGCCCTGTGTTACACTGCATGTCAGAACTGAGGAAGTGAAGGCAGGACACCACCCTTCTGTGCTCATGGGACTGCAGCCTCAGTGGGGTGCTGCTGCAAAAATGGTTTTGTCACTAGACTGGTGACCACTTCCCAAGACTGGCAGTAGTTTCTCTCTCTCTAACATAAATAGCTTGGCTTTAACAGAGAGCACAGACCCACCTTGTGTTAATGAGTAATAAAAGCAATCGACCCATGGTGCATTTGTCCCTGAGCTGGGACTGAGTGTTGTCAAGGTGATAAAACTCTAACATTAGCAAAGTTCTGCTGCATCGATACCTCACAGAGTAAGAGCCCGACAAGGCCAAGATCTGACAATCAAATATTAGGATACCCTAATGCTTTTGTTAGTGTCAAAGCACAGTTAGCATATGTAGTACAGCCTACAAATTCACTGGAAAGCTACTCTGAGTCGTGTCAGCCAGGTTTTGGGTTATACAAAGACATCTTGGGAGGCTATTTTGGGAGAGCTGTTTTCTGAAGCTGAGGGGACATCTGTCATGCAAGTTAGGAAAGCAGACCATGATGAGAAACTGCTACAGACTTTGCTTCAAGAAGATGCTGACTTGTTTTAAATAAAGAGTATTAAACATGTATCGTGCCATTTTTCTACTAAAGAAAGAATATTGTATTTTTTCTAGTAACTACAGCAGATTCCATGGGAATGTTTGGAGACATAGACCTAAAGAGGGACTAGATACTGGATTGGTCTCTCTTTTCACCAGGTGAAAAGTAACAAACCATCTTCATTGTGCTGCATACTCTGGAACAGTCTTACACTAAGGAAAGCTGGAGAATCCTGACCTGCTCTGCTGTCCTGGCCAGGATGCTCCAGAGCCCCGAGCTAGATGCAAATGGCTGGAGCCACTTCCTGTGCCCAGTGACTCATGGCCAGGGAAGCACTGGCATCCTGCTCTAGGAAGGGTCAGTCACCTGCCCTGCCCTGCAGGAAGGTGAACACCGGGAGGTGGAAGGAGCTGGGACAGCAACACATTGCTGGGCATGGGGAAAATAAACAGACATCAATAACAGCTGTGGAGAGATGGAGTGAAGCACATGCAGCACTGGTGCCTCACATGCTGCCTCCACCCCTTAGTGGAGTTTGCCTCTTGGTCTGACATCCATGGATATTTGGTGGCCTGGGCTGGAAGAGCAGAGTATGTTGTTACCATCACAAAAGCTTAGAAACACCTCTCTGGCTACTACCATGGGAGATTTCCACCTTCCACCTCTGTCATGCTTGTATTGAGACACTTTCATCATGTACCAAAGAAGAGAAAATGTCCCCTTTCTTTCCACTGTGCTCTTCTTTCCACTCCTCTCTGAAAACAGCTTGAATTTGGGTACAGGACAGAAGGAGAAGGCAAGGACTTTCATATGGCTGTAATACATTTCCTGCTTAATCCAGGCTCTGTTGCTGTTAAACCCCAGTCTTGACACTGCTAAGGACTTCATGCTGACTGTGGGAAGGCTGTCTCAGATTTTTCAGGCCCTTTCTAGCTCACCACACCACATTTTCTGAGTTGCCACTAATAGCAACTGACTAGGATGCTTTTTAAAAATGGGTGCAGGCAGGGGTTAATGAACACAGTACAAGACAAGTACAGGAAGATGATGTGTATTTTCAGTAACTGTCTCACACAAATGAAATCTATATATATTTATGTGCTAATGGAAGTCATTATCCTTTATGGGCCCTGTGTGGCCACTGCCATGTCCCCATGGGTCAGAACTGCTGAAAACACAAAGCTACCCTTGTCACAGAAAGCCATGAAGTGAAAATCATGAAGGTTTCTTTGATATATTCAGACATTTAGGTACCAGAAAACTCAGCAGAAAGCATCATGTCCACATAACCACATCAAGACCTGTATGTGGGAAAGATGAAAGAAGAAAATAACTTGTCAGGTTCTACAAATGGAATTAGGAAACAGAAAGCAGAAAGCTAAAGCAGCAGAGCCTCCTGCATACCCTGGCTTTATGACCTGGGACTTTTGTTCTCCACTTAAGGCTCCCAAAGCATGTGCTGAGGATCTGTTCCACAGAGCGCCCTCTGAGGAGTGGAGTGAGCCTGGTATCGAGGGTAAAAGTTGTGATCTCTGTCAGCAAAGCCGCCTCACGAGGTTATGATCGGAATTATAGGGGTTATCCATTGTACGAACAAACTCCTCTTGGCGGTGGTGTTGGAGGGGAGTCCCGGGGAGCAGGGAGCTGTGAGCGGCTCTGTAAAGGTGACACCGGGCTCCATCTGGAGGTGACAGCTGAGATGACAGACACCGCCGGCTTGGGCGAGCGGCTGGAAGCAAAGCTGAACGCAGAGCAAGAGTCTGCTCCTCTGCTCTGTGCTGAATATTTGCCTATTCAAGGCAGGTCTTCAGCCTGTTCCTGCTTCTTTGTATATTCACAAATAAAGATCATTGAGGATGCGATGGTTTCTGTACATCTGTACTTTTGGGGTGGGAGGAATTTCTAGTTCCACTCCCCTTTGGTTTTCCTGAAAGGTGCTCTGGAGCCCTGATGTCTTTCTCAGCACTGCAGGAGAGAAGACATTGAGAAGCCTCTTACAGAGGCTCCAGCCTTCTGCCCCTGGCAGCCTGTGTAACCCCTGGTCGCCTGCAGAGTCCTGCAGGAAAACACAAGTTTGCAATCAGAGAAAGCAAACAGGGAAATTCCAACCAACTGAAATCCTCCAGACTGACACTAGTCCGAAAACTTCAACATTTCCACATGGGAGTTGTACTCATGCCATGAACAAATTGAGGCCCAGGGCATGAGAGGTATTGAGGTTTGACTTAAAGTCAGCATATAAAGTTCTGTATCTGGGGTGGGGTGGATATTGGCTCTGAAGGCCCATGACTGCTACCTTTTCCTTTTCCTTTTCCTTTTCCTTTTCCTTTTCCTTTTCCTTTTCCTTTTCCTTTTCCTTTTCCTTTTCCTTTTCCTTTTCCTTTTCCTTTTC
>NC_031778.1:14167945-14301348 GCF_001522545.3 Parus major | reverse complement strand
TGGTGACATTTCTGCATTGAACTAGGTCATCACTGCATCAGAGACCAAGAGGGCAACAACCAAGGAGCGTGGGATCTACACCAAGACATTTCATATTTGCTCCCTGCTAAGGCATAAACCATTGAACAGGAATAAATGTGTGTGTGCACATGAGAGCTCCTCTCTGTGTTCCTCAGCAGTGCTCAAAACTTCTGCCCCAGAGAACAAGTTTTGAGCCTTTTTTCTAATCCCAATTTTGGCACAACCTGCCACGATCCCTGCCTCCCCTGGCAGTCCAGGGCTCCAGTTACCTGTGTGTCACTGCTGCACAGCCCCGTTTCTCTTCAGTCAGGCATGACAAGAGCTGTAGCGGTGCAGGGCGGATTGGCTGCAGCAGCTCCCGTGGGCGCTCTCACCCTCCTCCTGACCCCTGGCAGGTGAGCACTGCCCCTGCAGCCACCACTGCCTGATGGCATTTGCACAAGTGAGGAGGTCCTGCTCTTCGTGGTCACTGCAGGAAGGTGCTGGTCATCTGGGACACTGAAACTCTGTCTCTCCCCCGGCTTTAGCAACAAGGCTGGGCACTGCTGTTCACACTCCCCTGCATGTGCTGAGCATGAAGTTTTTCTTCCAATATGTGGGCTGCTTTTTTGCTTTTTTCTCTGTTGGGCTTTTGATAATATCTACCTGGACAGACTGCTGGATGGTGAATGCTGATGACTCCCTGGAGGTAAGGGATAGCCTGATCACCAAAATCAATGTGTCTTAGAGAGAGTTTGCTCCTGGTATCATTGCTCCACTCCACTCTCATGTTCTTTCTCCCTGTTGTGCTGGATGACAGTGGATGAGTATGAAAATAATTACTGTGGCAAGAGCAGGAGAAAAGTGGTACTTTGTGTAATTCTCTTTGCCAGACTTTTTTATCCAGGCCGTGCTCTTACTTAGTAAGTTCAGGAAAGATCTACAGGCTCTAGATTTAGATGTGCAGGAACTTGAGAGGAATTATTCTGACCTCCAGCCTGCAGGGATATTTTGGAGACATTTCTAGCTCTGTGGTTCTGACTTCTTGGTGGAGACATCCAGCGTGTACTACTGTGCTCTTCAAGTCTTTTTCTGAACAGCCATTGAGCTACAGGGCTACCAGAAATTTAAGGGGAACATGGGGACTCAATATCTCCTGGAACTCATGTGGACAGTAGCACTCTCATATTAGAGAAAGGTATTGGTAAAAGTTAATTGCAAACAAGGAAGCAGATTGCTGCTTACAGGCAAGGTGTACCCCAAAGACTCCAGGCCCCAAATCATCACTGTTTCTTTAGCACTCAGTACTGTAAATTTGTAATCTTCTTCCCAACACAGCCATTCAGTTCTGTACATTTAATCTGCAGGTCCACAGTGTAGGAGCTGGTCTCTGGCAAATTGGGTTGTTTAGGCAGTGAAGGTGAAACACTTCCAGGACAGAAAGTTTGGCTGAATGTATCAGGAGGACAAATTCTATCTGCTATCCAGCATATGAAACCTCGAGCTCCTCTGCCCTCAGTGATTGCAATGCAGAATTTAGCTGCAGCACACGAAGGGGTGAATTATCCAAAGAAAGAAGGACAAAACTAATTACAAGAAAAACTAACTTTTTCCTCTGTGCTACAAGAAATCCTGACAATCTGACTGTCAGAAACCCTGGGAGGTGGATGTAAGTGCTGAGGTGATGATCCAATACAGTGCAGTTCCTGAAGGTCGGTGTGTCTGCCCAGTGAGCCTCTTTACAAATAGAGTGCACCCAGTGATGCTGGATGGGTTCTTTCATTTTAAGAAGTACTCAGATGAAGTTATCAATGTACTCAGAAGAGCCAAGGGAATCCAGCTGGGAGGAAAACCAGATGAGAGAAGCCCAGCTCTTGAGCAAAGTGAGTCCAGTAAAGGTCCGTTGCCCTGAGGCTGTGTAACCTTGTCTTCCTGGCACAAAGGCACCTGGATGGGCTGTCCGAAGTGCTCCATTAACGCCCAGTTTGGTTACTAGCAACCACTATTCTCACATTCCGGCTCTGAGTGTGAATACTAAATAATGAAGCAAAACGCCCCCAGCCTTAATACCTGACCACTGATCTCCTTAATGACCCTAATGACTCACTGCCTCTCTAAACGGGAATGTCCACTGCCAGAAAGGCATAGAGTCCTCAGTGGCTCCTGTTTTCAGCTGGAAAAAGGGTAAATTAGGCAACTTTGACTCCAGGAGAAGGGAACTCCATCCTTCAGCAGCTGCTGGCTCTTGGCTGGTTGCTTGCCTTTGAGCCTGGCCCCCAGCAGCTGGGGAGGATGAAGCCCTCTCTGTGGTCCCACTGGAGAGGAACATCCCAAGAAGGAGAGGCCAGGGAGTGCCAGGAGGAGCCACCTCAGCGAGACTGCAGGGGCCCTGACTCAGCTTCCACAGCCCCTCACCTCCCTTCAGAAACAACAGGTTACAGCTATCCGGAAAGTTGTTTGTGTTGGTGACTCCCTGCGAAGCATCAAGACAGGGCTGGGTCAATTTTTGCGGTAGTTTGTAGTGGAAAAAGCCCATAATGTGCTTTTCAACGAGTGCTGTATTGTGTAGACAGTCCCTCCCTGTTGCGGGTGGATTATAAATACCACCACTACTGTTAAACGCTGCCTGTTTTACTCTCAAGCTGGGCTTGTAATCATTGTCTGCTGGCACCTTCTCAGAGTGCGGTGAAACACTGTGACTAACATCTCTTACGTGTTTGTCTTCTCCGCTTTCCCCAGAAGTGTGTGTGTGCTTGTTCTGTAATTTTCCTTTTTTTTTTTTTCTGTATGAGAATTATTTTAATATTAATTATACATTATGGATAGGATATAATTATATGTATTACAGTCATTATGCAGTTCATGTTTTACATGCATACTTGTGTTAGGGAAAGCAGGTCGTGGCAACGTGTTTCGTAATCGGAGCAGGGGATGAGGAGCTGTGATGTTTGGCTGCTCAGGGAGTCCTCGTTTGGGGCCAGGGAAGCTGGAGCAGATCTGCTATAGGGGGAGAGAGGTGATGGGGAATTTGTGCTACCAACATGGTGCAGGGGTCCAGCCATGGGATGGGGAAATCCATGTCCCCACAGGATGCCCCATGCCCCGACCCCTGTGCCCTTTACAGCAGCGAGTTCCTGTGTGCCTGAAGGTCTGTGCTGTCAGCACAAGGGAAGGTGCCCAAGGGTGGATGGGGAGCAGATTAATTTTTGGGAGCAGATTAACTCTGGGGAGCAGATTAATTTTGGGGAGTAGATTAACTCTGGGGAGCAGATTAAGAAAGCCAGAAGGATCAGCAGTGCACAAAGCAGAGGGGAGCAAGTGCTGGCCCTCAGCAGCAGAAAGCAGAATAGCTCATCAGCGGCTCAGGGCAGCCACAGGTCCCCACAGGGACACCCATCCCTCCTGCACCAGGCAATAGGACATTTGTCCCTGGCTGCACACAGGCTGTGTGGAGATGGGCTGGCTCCTGCTTTGCCCCTGCTGGCTCTAGCAGGAGTAGAGACAACTGAAACATCTAAAGAAACAAGAAACCTTAACCAAATTTTTGCTAGTCTGGGAAGGGGGTTATTTCACAAGCTAGACCATAACTGTTGTGCTTAAGACCTCTGTTTTGCTTGGAGGGTGACAAAGCCTGGAATCCTGTTAGTCTCTTTATAAATAATGTAGATATAGGTGCTGCTTGTAGGGTTTAAAAAACAGTAATAATATCAGCAAGTGAGGAGGTAAGTGACATTATTAGCTGAATATAGAATAGTATAAATAAGCCTATGGTAGTTTGGGAAGAAAGAAAAATTATATAAATGCAAGTGGAACAAAATGTAATTTAATAAAAGTATGCTAATTTCAAGCACAGCCTGAACAATGGTGAGTTAAGACAGGAAAGGATCGGCAACTGCATTAAGAGGGCCATGGTAGAAATACATTGAATGAAAACATGGCAAATTCTTTCACAAGACTATGCTCTCTTGAAAAGCAGAGAATCAATGAAATTATTTTTTTCCATCGCTGCTTCTCATTTTTCATCATATTTTTCATTAAATATGCCCTGAAATTCTCAGAAATGTTAAGCACTTTTCATCTTCATGAAACAAAACATGTAGATTATTTTTGTTCAAATGTAAATAGTACCTCTTCTGCCAGTCTGAAGCAGAGAGTCATTTATCCTCACCTTTGATCCAGAGAGCAGTATCACAGAGGAGGTGCACAGCTTGGCTCAGACATTGTGATGTGGAGAAAATATTGAGGTTGGCTACAGACTTCAGTACATCCTGAATAAGACTTTATTATGTGTGTGAGATATATTATTATCTGCTTTGTGATTTACACAGCGCAAGAAAAATGAATTTATTGCATCATCCAAGCAAGCCTGGTCCCCTTCGCCTGCGTGAAACTCATTTGCTGGAAGAGTTTCTCTTTCCATTAACTGCAGCGGCTGTTGCTGGCAGCAGTGGGCGGGCTGGAGTCCAAAGCTGCACCGACATTAACTCTGCTTCTTGTATGAGCAATTCCAGGAATATTTTAGAGGTGCTTGTTGCCATATTTGCATTGGTAATGAAAACGCCTCCCATATGAAAGTGATTTATGGAAGGCTGGGCTGGGAATGGTATCTACGGCTTGAGGAGAGCGGAGACCATTAACCACGATGCTACTGCATCGTCTGCCCCAGTCTGGATGTCTCAGTGATGACTGTGGCTTGGCCACACGTGGTCCCATGGCTGGCAGCACACCGGGAGCCCCAGGGCCAGGATCAGCACCGGCTGCCTCTCATTTTCCAGCCAGTGTTTACAGCTGAGTCATTTGGGGGCTGCCCTCCCCAGGTGTCTGCACAGGGGCTCACATCCAGACTCCTCTGCACTCCTCTCCTGCTCTCTGAGCTGCTGCTCCTCCGTCACGAGGATGGTGTAAGGAAGGGGAGCACACGCAGCAAAGTCTCAGGTTGTCTGGTCCATGGCCCTGCCCAGCTCAGCCTGAACAAGTGTTTGGCAATGAGTGAGCAAACCTACTCTTATATCCTTCTGGTCAGCCACTCCCCAGCTCCTTCCAGAAATTTCCTTCAAAATTTTTATCCTCACAAATAGGCAAGGTTTTTTTTTCCTAATGATTAGTCCAAATTCTTCTGCTGTAATGTAAAAACATTAGTAGGGATGCAGAAAATATTGTCCTTTTCATCCATCCTTCTGCTTTTTCTCTTCAAGCTAAACGTTCTGGTTTACAATCATTGTAACTGGACCAGGATTTCTGTTGAAGAGCTAAGATGACCACCTGCTGTGTTGGTGGATATTTTAACCTGTTGTCTTCTTTTGTCTTCTCAATCCACAGGTGAGTACAAAATGCCGTGGCCTGTGGTGGGAATGTGTCACAAACGTTTTTGATGGCATCCAAACTTGTGATGAGTACGACTCCATCTACGCCGAGCATTCTGGTATGTAAGAGTCAGAGAGGTTTCTACGAGTGGTGGGGACACTTGAGTGTAGACAAAGAGTATCTCTTCTACTCAGATAATTAGAGGCATGTTTCTTTTCTCAGTCAGGTGTTACTCCCAGGGGAAGCTGAAAAAAGTGAACACTAAAGAAAAAATGTTCTTATGGGTTCTGACCCCATTACCTGCCCACATTGCCATTCCTTGTGCACTAGAATGATTTGCTTTTGTCCTGCAGTGAAGCTGGTGCTGACCCGAGCCATGATGATAACAGCAGACATCCTGTCAGGATTTGGATTTCTCTTCCTGGTCCTGGGACTGGACTGTGTGAAATTCCTTCCCGATGAGCCGCTCATCAAGCTGCGCATCTGCCTGGTGTCTGGGGTTATGTTGCTCCTTGCAGGTATTTCCCCACTGCGTCCCCATTCTGTAGGACACCCTTTGGCAAAGTGGGGAAGCTTTAAAAGCTTTCTTTTATTTTGGTTGGTGATTTTCTGCAGGAGGAAGGATCTTTATTTGATTTATTTGTGTAATGCAGCCTCTTCTGTTCACCACCTGCCTCGAACAGCACTCAGTTAAGTTTATCTGCTTTCAGTTCAGCTTGACCAGGTGACTTGGCTTTGAGTTGACTGAATGCCATTTATTGCTGTTTCACTGTGGAGCAGTCAAGGCTGTGGATATGGCAAAGACACCTTGCTGCAGTTCTCTAGACCAATTGCCGAAGGACTAGAAAGTCCTGGCATCCTGGGTTGGATCCTGGCTCTGCCACAGATTGTGTGACCTTGGGCAAGTTACTTAGCCCAAAATCTCTGCAGTGGATCTCCAATAATAGGATAATAACACGTCTGTCCCTTCTAGGTGATAAATACCCAAGTAGCTGAGGTGCTTTGCTGTTACAGCCAGTGGGAGAATTTTAAATATAAAAATAAATAGCCAACTAGGTATCAAATAATATCATTTGACTTAATGCAAATATCAAAGAGCTATCTCTTCTTCAGTCTAAACAGATTTAATAACTCACCCCAGCCACTGGGAGCATGTGTAAAACACGTGAAGAGGCTCTTTTAAACATCTTCCATTCACTTCTCAAAGTTTGTCTGAAAAACATCATCAATGTTCTGAAAAACAAAACAGATCAGAAAATTAAATTCTGGAGACAGCTTCACAAGCAGCTGAGAGGGGAGGAGCTTTCTGCCTTTTGCTGCAGAAATCTGAGTGCTGCCAGTGTGCTGGAGGTGGGTGTGAGTGCCAAGCCGTGAGGTGCAGCCTCTGCCTGGCAGCACAGGATATCAGGATGAATCCACCAAAGGCTGAGCATGGATGGACAGGGGTCGAAACCTGCCATCCCAGGAAGGGCTTCCCACCCTGAAGTCAGACCCAGCAGACAGCAGCTATAGCTTTAGATTTGATCCCTCATGGTTGTGTGTGTGGGACCTCTCTCCTGCCCTGCAGGTCTCCCTGGCATCACGGGCTCCGTGTGGTACGCCGTGGATGTCTACGTGGAGCGCTCCTCTCTGCTCCTCCACAACGTGTTCCTGGGCATCCAGTACAAGTTTGGTTGGTCCTGCTGGCTCGGCATGGCGGGGTCACTTGGCTGCTTCTTGTCTGGGTCCCTGCTGACCTGCTGCATGTATCTCTTCAGAGGTGAGGAGGCACGGCTGAAGCACAGCTCAGGGGTAGAGCCACTGCTCAGGGTGTGATACAGGTGCACAAGGCCTTTGGCATGGTTGCTCATCTCCAGTGGTGTTATTTTCACCTGTAAAATGGGAATAGTCTTAGGCAGCTCTAGAAAGCACATCAAGGTCTTCATGCAGGAGCTGAGGTGTAAGGATGACATAAAGTGTGTTGTTACTACGTTGCATCTTGGGGTGCTGCTTTCCCTGAATAACGAAACTTTGTGGCTGAAAGTCAGCAAACACTCATTAGCAGTTCCTATTTCTCTCCCTGTGCCTCACAGAGACCAGTTCTGGAAGACTCCATTCTGACTACTCCTTGAGGAAAGGCTATTCCTCAGCTGCGACCGTCGTAACAAACGCGCATTTGCCATCCTCGCCAACAGCCACCTCCAAAATGTACGCGGTGGACACAAGGGTGTGAGGAGGAGGTAGGTGCTCCAGAAAGACCTCTGCTTTTATTTGTAGTGGATTGCACAGAGACTCAAGCTCTTGTGGTTGTGATACAGATGCAGTTGAATTTGAAGGATCTGCTGCATGCTACATTTGCATTATGAGAGCTTCAAAATACCTTTCATTCAAGAAAGTAAACTCAGAAGATCCTGCTTTCTGGAATCCTCTTGTCTTGAGTGATGATGGGCCACTTGCATAAGCACAGACTGAAATAACCAACATAAACTCTTTTCAGCATTTGTCTCAACACTGTTGTAGAAGTGAGATAAATCAGCCATTTGTGAATCAGACTGCAGTGCTCTGCATGAAGATCCCCAAACTGCAAGATGGATCTGTTCCATGTCTGGCAATGTGTCGACAGTGTACAGAGGAGAAAATCCTGGCAAAGGGAGAGACTGACTGTCTGACCAATATCTGGACCCCATGCACTCAGTATGGGGGTCTGCCCCTCTTACAGGCAGCTGGGGAGCTTTTCAGGAGATAAGAGCTGTGTTAAATGTCTGACCCTCTCTTTGGTCCATGACCCTTCACACTGAGAAAAGATTGTAAATACAGGTGCATTCTTCCCTGAAAAATACAGTCCTTCTCAGTCAGTGTTAAAAGGCACACTACAAATGCTCTAAACTCACTGAAATCTGGAAATTGCCAGCTTCATTCTGCTTAATAAAAACATTGCTTGGACAAAGTGAGTGAAGATCCAAAATCTGAACTTGTGCATTACAATATACCTACATTAGCTAGAAACTAGGATACGTGATACTAAAATCTATTGTCCCTTTCCATCAAAAGGTATTTAAACCTTGTTCAGGACTGCTGCCCCTGCTGCAATCCAGGCTGGATGAAGTTGGAGCATCAGCCAGGTCTTCACTAGGGTAGGGGAGGAAAAACCCTGTTTGGCTTAGTATGTTCCCTAAGGATGGCTGTGAACATTCTTTCATGCCTTTAATAGAGGGAGAAGCTGGGACAGAGTTTTCTTAGGGTTGGTAGGAACTGTCCAAATTCAGTCCTTTCTGACCATGGGCATCACACCCTATCATGGACACTGAGGGTTGAGAAAAGCCTCCCAGCACAGAGATTTATCTGCTATGGGGCAGTGGAGAAACAAAGTGGAGCCTCAGCTGGGTGTGCCCAGCTGTGGGTGCTGAAGCACTACCAGAGGTAGGCTTTCTCCACGGGCTCCATAGGGAGGCTGGATTTCCTTTTCCCAGACAGTGTGAAGTGAAACCTTATGTTATGTGGGCCAGAGGCAGATGGGCTGGCTGAGGATGGAGTGAGCTGTATCCCAAGCAGCACTTCTGATAACTGCGCTGATGGAAAATGAAGGGCTGAGTCCTCTGATGGGTTATCCTGGAAGCAGCACCTTGTACTGCAGCACAGAACTGACCAGCAAGGCCAAAACATAATCCAGCCCTGACCTGGCTCCAAGTCAAGAAACACCCGGGGCCAGGAACAAACAGAAAACAGCAGGTCTGTATGGCTCTGCTGCAGGCCCAGACACCTCCACAGGGCTCAGAGCACAGCACAACCAGCTCAGCAAGAGCCCTGGTGGCAGCTCTGCTCTCCCTGGGCAAGGGAGGCTCGTGCCTGCAGAGTTCGTGCTGCTTGGGCTGGCAGACGTTTATGTCAGCCAAACTGAGAGCAGGTTACTGCCAACAGATGAGCTATATCAAACAGATGTAAACACAGTAGGAGAGGTGATGGAGGCTTTTTTACAAGGTCCTGAGAGACAACGAGTACAAGAGTTATGAGCGATGTGATGAATTCATGGATTATACCAGGAATGCACAAAGAGATCTGGAGGTGACAGGAATTTTTGTCTGGTGTTGCAGGAACTGCATTCAGAGAGAGTTTGGTGGTTGTTTTTCTTTTTTTAAACTTTTTTACAGCCACATCAGAAATGTGTTTTCTGTGGGGCTTTGGGGAAGGGGAGCTGACACTGCTGATACTCTCTGCCAGGGCAGGGAAACTCCGGGAACATTTTTGGATCTGCTTCCTGGGCTGTATCCCTGCTCCTCTGCTCCTTCAGAGACACACAGGGAAGGAGATGGAGGGTGAACACAGCCCAGAGGCAGAGCTGTGTTCAGTGACTGCTCCACTGCCCACATCCCCACTCTGCCCAGAGAGGCAAATGCTGCCTGAGCCTCCCCGAGGGAGGAGAGATGCTGCAGGCAGCCTCAGCCTGGCTCACCCAGCTCAGAGATGCTCCTGGGGAGGAGGTTCCCAGCAAAGACATCATCAACTCTGAATCAAAAACTCCCCAGCCTGTGCAGCCAGCACATTATGCCACCCCACAAACACTCAGGGATGCCTGCCAGCCTCTTGATGCTGTTTTCTATAACTTTTTCTGAGCACAAAGGTTATTTCTTGCTAGGAAGATTTATTTCTTGTTTAGCAGAGAAGAAATTCAGGTGTAATTACAAATCTCAGACCACTGATTTCTCCTGTTCAGTGCTTGACCCTGGGCCTTTGTTGTAATGGTCTTCAGTTCGTTTTAAGGCGGTGGGAGTTGTTTTGTGATTTGCAACACGTGGGTCGCACCAAGCAGTAGCTCAGTGGGCACTGAATGTCTATGCCCTGATCAGGGGTGAATATTAAGGATTAGTTTCTTTATTCCCTCCAGCCCTGTGCTCCTCCTTGGGGTACACAAATAGAACACACACATACCCCAAATACCACCTTAACTCATCCTCCTCAAATACACTTCACATGCAAAGAATTTATGTACAGATATTCTTTGCATATCAGGAAGAATATTCCATCAACACTTGTGAGCCTCTCTTCTTCAGTATCTGTATAGAATAAGAGTTAATTTCTTAATCATACTTCTATTCTAGCCAAACTCTATGGTAGGTTTTGAGCATCTATCTCCTGCACAGGACAATCAGGAAAAGATCACAGCAACCCTTACTTTTGCTAGGCTAATGTTTTGTAACCAGTGCATTGTTTCATTATTCAAATTCTGCTGACAGTCTATCTGATGTTTTGATCAACTGTTAATATTTAATTGTTAATCCCTGTTAGATTTAATACTGACACTGGTTTCGTGACTGCAGGATGCACTCCTCATTAGCTCATTATCAGGTAACAATGGAGATCTATTCTAGTTTAATTGTATATTTGTTAGCAAGAAACCTCCCAGAAAGTAAACAGGACTTATTTTTTTCTTTCAAAATCACAACCAGTCCCTAAGGCTAAAGATGTATCAGGTGAGCTCAGTTATTAAAGTATTTCCTTAATACATACCTGCATTCCATTCAGCAGCAGCTCACTAGGAATGACAATAGACTGATTTTTCCCTCCTGATGGCCATTGATGGTCATGAAGGCTTTTTGCTCAACTGCAATTACCAGCTGAGCTGAAGCCCAGCATTTAATCCATCAATTCCAACAGCTTTTTAGCTTTTTAGGTTTCTCCATATTTTTACTAGCTTACACGGGGTATTTTTCTATGTTTGGCCACCTCAGCCTTCATTTCCTGGGGCCTAGGGAGAGTCAGGGATTTAGCTGAGAGCTGGGAGTATCACCTTTCCTCCCTGTGTGCCTGCCCCAGGGTGCTTCCTTGAACTGGGGCTCCCCACTGTCCTCTCCCCTGACAGCTCTGTGCACTCTGCCAGGGATCCAGCTGTGTACAGGTCATGGAAAGCAGTAAAGTGTTCAGGTAAGATCTTTGCTAAGTTGATTCCACACCTTACAGATAGCTATTGATTTCCCATTTTGATACAGGCAAGTGAGAGAGAGAAAAAAATGACATCTGCAATGGCTGTCCTTTTCTGCCTGCAGCATCTCTCCCTGCCTCCATCAGCCTCACTCATGAGGGTTTTTAACATCTCCAGCTGTAATCAGTGTTAACTCTTACTGTGACTTTGTGAACTAGGCTATCTCCTACTGCAGCCACACCAATGTTTCCCAAGATTTGGATTTCCTGCTTTTTCACTGACATTGCCATGCGATTTTGGTGCAAACTCAGTAGAACTGGACAATTATTTCCAGTAGACAGGAGCAGCACTGCAGAACTGTGTTTTTCTTACACATTGTAACATCAGTGGGATATAATAAACACAATTGCCTTTGAGTGCTGCAGCTCTCTAACCCACAGCCAGGTTTTGTTCAGAAGGTGTTTTGCCAAGTGACCTGCTTTGACTCCTGTGAGGGGAATCACTGCTGTCCTGCAAGGACACACAAAAGGCAGCAGCACAAATAGGACCAGCCCTTGGGCATGGGGGAGTGATTTTGGAGGCTGCCTAGACCTTTTCTGGTAGCTACAAAGCTCAGACCCCAGTGTACACCTGCAGCAATGCATCTTCAGCAGCTGAAGACTTTGTCCCAGCTTAGACACATCTACTTAGAGTAATTTCATAAACTTTCCAAGAGAAAAAAGTAAAATTCCACCAAGAATGCAAGGTTTTCTCTCTCAGCTGGGGCTGGACTCCCACAGCTTGCTCTTCTGCATCTGTTAAATATTGTGGGCAAGTGATTAATGACTGAAATACTCTGTCCAACCGCAGCGAGAACTATTTTCTCCCTGTAGCTCCTGGGTTCCTGCTGTAAAATGCCTTTGAGCGAGGAAAAGAGCCAGAATTGTGCCATCTAGTGACCCAAAGAGAGCGGGCATCTGTCCCCAGCCCCGTCTGCACAGAAGTCTCCAGCCCATAGTGCAGAATTTTAGATGACAATTTAAGAAAAATAATTAATGAGCATATAAATTATTTTCCCATCTTTCTTGTCCAAGCCTCCTGGCATTCCAAACTGATGCCCTGTTATGGCTCAGCTACCTCTGGTTTTGTTCTATTTTGCTGGAGAGCCACTTTATGACTTTATTATTCAGCTCTTAATCTGCAGAGGTGAAAGTCCAGCCACGTTCCCTTTGTCTTTGGTTCCAGATGGTCACCAAGCAATTGGCTCCTCTGCACTGCTCCCATTTCCCCCCACAGGTCTTGCTGATGACAAGTTTCCACAAACACATCTGCCTTCTAGTGTTTTCTGCCTTTCTCTAGAGCTGTTTGCCATTTCTTCTCAAAGTCAGCAGGAAGTGTAAGTCAGAGGACAAGTGGCAGCCAGAGAGTCATAGCAGGACAAGTGCTTTTCCAAGGTGAATCCTATTCCTAAGGTGAAGAATTATAAGGAAATGGTTCTTCTTTCCTTGCAGTTCTGGAAACATCAGCCAAACTGCATTAACTGCCCTCATTAAGAGCTGAGTTATTATAAAAATATCAATTATCCAACAAAATCTCTGCTTGTGTAAGAATGGGAACACAGACCTGGAGAAACCTTGTCCATTCTGCTGGAGAACACAGGAGTGAGGTGGCAAACTGGGAGAAGCAGCTTCCATAGGGAATAATAAGTTGGTGGGGTCACCCAAAATGCTTTTGTAGAAGGAAGAAATCCACTCTCTTCTCCATACCAGTGATCAGGAATGGGCCCTGAGCCCCTTCTCAAGGTACTTCCCTTCCCTACCCCAAGCCAGCAGCAATATTAGTTTATGTCCTCCCTGCAGCAGCCCTACACAAGCTCTTTTTGCAGACACCTCCTGACTTTCAGCAGTTTTTGGAAGCTCCTGTGGCTCCTGTCATGTTGCACAGGTACGGCAGCACACAGGTTCTCACAGATGGAGCCTGGTTTTGTGACAGCTACTAGCTTTACTCTGAGCCACTTGTTGCAGTTCCGATGGAATAATTTGATTCCTTTTGTGCATAATTAAAGCACCTCAAACATGGAACTGAACACAATTGAATGCACACAAGTAGCAGGGGAACAAACCCTTCCCTCGCGTGTTTCTGTGTGCTGAAAGTCTTGCTTGCCCTCTGTTGGGTGGCTGGGGAAGGATTTACCACCTCGGGAACCCTTGAGAGAGAGGGCAGAGGGATTGGAGGCATTGGAACCTGAGCAATCCTTGCTTGTTAGCCTCTCCAGCCATCTGATTAGAAGGTGACATTCAGTGAAATTAAAGGCAGCGATTTATTTAGAGCCGAGCCATTAATAAGCAGGAGGCAGTAATGTTTTATGCAGCACATAATGCAGACAACCTGTGGAGTTCTGTGCCATGAAGGGGTCACTGAAGCAAACAGTGTGTAGGTGGGAATCAAGTGACAGCTGATTTAATGCCCACTAACAGGCTATGCAAGCTGCAGTGACAAACATAATCAAATCTCATGCTTCAGGGCATAAATTGAAGGGGTTGAGTGGTGGAAGCAGTTATGTACATGAAAGATCTGATCCTGAGAGGTGCTGATTACCTGCAATTCTTACTAAGTTCAGCCAGCAAAAGGACACTCAGAAGTTGCTCGATTTCTCCCCTGGCTGAGTCTGTACTTGCAAATTTTTCTTATTAATCAATCCAGTAATATTTTAGCCTGCTGGCACAAACATTCATTTGGCTACAAGTAACATTTATTTCCTTTCACACAAGAGTCAAACATTAAAGCTGCTTCTAAAATAAGATTTTAGGGAGATAATTTGCAGTGGTGCTGGCAAATAATTTTTTCTCAAAATATGTTTCAATTCTTCTACATCTAGAAAACGTACTTATATAGAATCATTATGAGAATATGATAAACTTTAGTGCATTTATCTTCCCAGTTTCCTTCCTGAGCATGGGAACTGGTGCTAACCTCACTCTACAGGTGGGGAGGTGCTCCATGAGGCAGGCTCTGGGCTTCTATTAATCTTAGGGATTCTAACCCAAAATTCCAAAATTCTGCCCAAATTTGGCTCATGGCTCCATGGGAGTACAGAGCATGGGACCAGGGGTGACATTTCCTTGCCACTGAGAGAGCAGAGACAGAGAGGTCAGGCAGGCTGAAATCAGCCTTCAGGGACCTGCCCACCACAAACAAAGGGGAATATTTGCTTTCATCTGGATCCAGCTACAGGGGAAATTCAGCATCTTTCTTCAGTAACTTGAGAACTAGTTAGGCTAATACCTCCTCCAAGGAATGAATTTGGTTGAGCTGATCCCACTTGGAAGCAAGGCAGTCTGGATGGCTTCTTAAAGTATTTCTCCATCCTGTCTGCAGTGATCACCTCAAAGAAAATGGCATTCTTTATCCTAATAGATTTCTGTAGCTTAGTACTAAGTACCTAAGTCCCTAATTCATGTCTGTGGGGAACTTCCATGTAGGTCCTGGGCCATTCAAAGCCCTCTGGTCTGCAATGCTAGGGCTAGAGTACTGAGGGCACTCACCATGAAATTAAGAACAACTCAAATGAGCAAACTCACTTTTTTTTAGTGCTCTGTAACCATCTCCTGCCACTGCTACTCCTCCATAATCCCTGTCTCTTGTTTTCTCTTCCCTGGCCATAAATTTGCTGCCTTTTGCACTAGACAAATCTGATATGCTGTGCTAAATATTTTAAATGTGGCAAACGATCCTTCATCACAGAGTGGCATGATTGCATTGCAATGTATTAGAACAACATGACTTTGCCAGAGGGTGTTTCTTGGCACAGTGCCGAGTGAAGGAGGCAGCCCAAGCTTGAGAAGTAACTATCAAGTCATTTATCAACATTTGGTCCTAAAATACATGGGGTTGCACCAGCTTAAGCAGCCTTAGAGAGATAAATCTAGAGGCTGAGCCAGAAACCCCAAATACAGACAGGTCTTTGAGGAAGCTTCCTGAAATCCAGAGATATTAAAATGTCAAGCTGAACTCCTGTGACAGATTCAACACATACTTTTGGCATTTATTCTGTTGCATTTAGTCTTGTCTTTCAGGTTCAGATGAAATATGTGCTGCTTTTCAGTCTCTCGGCCAACCTGTGGAAAGGGCTGATTTGATCTCACACTCCTTTAGCATGATGGAAGATCTCTGATAGACCAAGCAGGATCAATGAAAGCCAACATGTGGTGTCTAGAGCTTGTTTTCCTTCATAACATCCTCATAGGATGGAGGCAATTCAGTTCCCACCAGGCTGAAGCATGGGGCAGGAGAAGAGGAAATCTCTGCAGTCCTGCAGGGGCTCAGGGATCCGGAGAATGGGCATGGAGCTGCTTCAGTAGCTGGGGAAAAAGCAAAGTCACAACTGTACAGCAGACAGGCGTGAAGGGCAAGTGTGGGAGTGTGAGGGGTGAGCCCAGGAGGAGCTGCCAAACCACTTGGAAACAAGAAAGACATGGATGTAATTTTTGAAGTATGGCATCACAAAGTCTTTCACCACGAACTCCAGATACAAGAAGCTGGGACAGAGGAATTTGGGTGGGTTTGGGGTGGGTCCTCCCTGTGGAGACACTGTCTATGACCACCCAGAAAGCAGGTAATATGTCCTCTGGGAAGGGCTTAGCCTAATGACAGGATTAGCTTTATTTTTCTTGGAGGGATGTTGTTTGGCTCAGCCTGCTGATGCTGCCGGCCATACTCCAGGTCAGTTCTGGATGCTATACAGTCATCACAGCCCAGTCCCCAAATCCTGGGTGCTCCTGGGGGAATATTGAGCGTGGCTGCCACGATGAACAGCACCCACCAGGACAATGTTTTGACAGACCTCAGGGTGTGTTAGCCAGTCAGGCTGTCTACTGGGGTGGCTTGAGTTAGACCAGTACAGTTTTGCCTGAGTGAGAAATGAAGGACATGTACTGGAAAGGGCTGCCTGACCCCAGAGCCTGTGGCTGCATGTATTGGGCTGCTGAGTGGCCTGACACTGAGGAGAAAATCCCCCACACCTCCAGTGTTTGCCTGGCCAAACCTCATTAGGCACCTTTGGGACACATGGACAGCAGGGACAGCACCAAGGCATGGCTCAGAGAAAAGCAGATGTGGCTTCAGCCCCTCAGTCCATGGTCTGGACATGTCCCCAAGAGGCCAGAGCTGGACACCCCACTGCTCACCAGCAGTACAGCCCCTGCCTGCACCCCAGCACCCACTCAAGCCTGGCAGCTTTTTCCTGGGTTATGGATGGACCACAGTGAGGCCACCAGGGTCAGCAGGACCTTGCAGCAGGGGCAGGACTAACCACAAAAGGCATCCGAGCTGCTGAGGGCAAAGACAGCCACGGTGCGTCGGGGGAGGCAGCTCCGCCGCTTCAGCCAGCACTGCAGGCAGCAGCAGATCCCGCAGGACAGGAGCACGGCCAGGAAAAACAACAGCAGGAACCTAAGGCAGAGGCAGCAGGGGAGGAACAGAGCCGTCACCATCTGCGGGCAGCACCGACAGATGGCTGCACGTCCGCAAATTAACATATCCATTAACATCTCTTGCGAACAGCCCTTAAATGCTGCGGTTTCCCCACCAGCACACTGGACGTGATCAAAGTCCCCAGAAACCAATGTCTCACTCCTGAGTGCTCAGCAGCCAGTGCTGGCTGGAAATTCAAACATTTCTCCCTGAAATCATCCATCGTTTTTTCCCAGCTCAGTTGTCAGCGTACAGTGAGGAGGATATGGATAAATGATTTCCATTAGTTTGTAAAGACAGAACACAGGGACAGCCCAGGAGCAATGCTCTCTAGCTATCAGTCTCTCTTAATGCCTTTCTCTCCATATATCCATCAAAGAATATTATTTGCCAGTTTTTCCCCTTCAAGCAGATCTGAAACTTACCACACATACCAGCTGCTAAAGTTTTCATCGCTCTGTCCAATGCACCTAAAAAAGGGAAGAATTAAAAGGACTTTCAGTCCAGTGTGAGGAGGCTGTTGTACCCACCCCAGCACATCTACCAACACAAAGACAAGCACCACCAGTAAGCAGAAGATTGAGAAGTCTACTTCCATGAAGGGACCCCATTAAAAATTAAATTAGAAGAGTCTCTGTGTGGACAGGAGCAATACAGATGATGCCAGAATCAGAGCGACACTTGTTTGCCTTTCAACACTGGCACTCGCCACCAGCATTTTTGCTGAAAACCCAAAGGGTTGCCAGCCTCCATTTCCTCTTTTGAAAAAAAACCCCAACCCTAAATGGCCTTTTCCTGGAAAAGGAAAATTCTTCTCTCATTCCTCTGCTGTGCTGGTGTGCCAGGCAGGAGCACAGCACCCCTGAAAGAGCCTGGGGAGGGACAGCCGCGGTGGGAGAATGAAGCCACACTCACCTCTCGCCAAGCTCACAGTCCGAGCCAGAGTCTGCTGACTGAAAACACACATGTAAATCACAGAGGGAAGGTATGTTTTGTTTTTTACAATTTACCAGTATAATTACTGCTCTTAGAGTGGGGAGTTGGAGAGGAAGAGCCATATGAGTGCTGGTCCTGCAGGGTTGAACCCAGATCTCTCCATAGGGATCTGCCTCTGTGGGTCTCTGCTTTGAATCCAGCCAAGAGAACCTCACCAAGAGCTCAGAATATTCAATAGCTTGCAGATGAAAGCTAGGCCAAGGAGAAAGCATTCCTTTTGATGTGAAAAAGGGAAAGACAAGAGCAGGGAAACACCAGTTGGTGCTCACTGTGCTGGGCTTTGCTATTCAGAAATACCTGCTGAAAATGCCCCATTATCAAATTCTTGTTCTGTGGCTCATTTTTGGGGGGAGCTAATTGTGAATACAGCAGAAAATTGGAGCTGTTTTGACCAGAAGTGTGCTCTACCCAGCATTGTTCTGTTTTCAGTAGTGGTGCATCATTCCCAGAGTCAGGTTTCAGGTATTGCAAATATGTGAACCTGAAACTTGTTTTTCAGGTATATTTTCTACTCTCAGCTCAAGCCAGTTTATTTTTGTAAGCCTTGTAGATATTAGCCTCAGTTTCATACTATCTGTGCAAAAAGTAACCAGAGCAGTTCATCAGTATAATTGAATCCAATTCAATAGATTTTTTTGGCTGACTCGTGTTAGGTGTGTTATTACACTCGCCCAATGTTGCTACAAAAAATTCAGATCAGGTACAGAATTGTGATAACACTGGAAAGCAGAATGAATAAGATAGAGGAATTTAGATTTATTTCTTCGAAAAAACTATTAGAATGCAATTTGTAAGTAATTACTTTGGATTTCCCTCTGCATATATCCAAAACACTTAGAGATTTTTGACTTTGAGTCAAACTGGAAGGTTCTGTTCTGAATTAGAAATTTGAATCAAATATGCATAACTGAAAGATCTCATTTTAAATATCTAATTAACAAGTTCTTTTTGTTATGCTAAGCTCAAGCCACTGTAAACAGAAAGAAATGCCCCCCGAAATCTCTGTAATGTGTCTGATCCTGTGCACACACTGCCTTTCCATCTCTAGCTTCGTCAGAGGTCCTTGGGTATAGTAAGTCTTTCATATAAAGCATTATCTGAAATTTCACAAGTGGCTGAAACCCAAATGAGGAATAGAGAAAAAGACAGAAGCTTCAACTCTTTCAGACACATCCATTTAAAACTGAGCTAATTTGTCATGTCACACATGCACCCTGGTGCAGGATATTTTAATTATTTTGGGTTTTTTTGTACTTCAACTGATTATTAAATAACAGGTCAAAAGCAGATAGCTGATTGCTGTGATTACATGTATCCTGAGTATTCTTCATGGCTGAATGACAGTCTCTGGACTCTCTTTTATCATCCTTCAAACCAGCCCAGCAGAGCCACCTTAGCGTAGTTAAACTGCAGCAAAGTGCATCTGCTCTGAGGCAGGAATCTGTCAGAGCAGCCAAACACCCACCCACGCTGCTGAAGCCCCAAACTCATACATTTCAATAGCCACAGACAGAATAAAGGACAAAAGTTTTCTCTTCATTAATTGGAATTTTTGTGAGCATTAATTCTCCCCCAAATTCATTAGGTCCTGAAAAAAGTCCTTCACAAAATAATAATAATAAAAAAAAGAGCTAATGACTAAATTCTATAAAAGTTGGAATCTTCCCCCCACAAAATCCCTAAAATCAGCCTGGTCCCAGTGCAGGGTTTGATTACCTGGAAGAAGGTTAAAGACAGAACTCCAGTTCCTGCTGTGATCCATGATGTTAAACACAAAGCTCCAGGTCTCCACATTATTAATGTGAGAAACATTGGAAGAGCTTTGTTTGCAGCAGTGTTTTACCCTCTGTAATTTGGTGCTTTTAAAACTCCTCTGCACATTGTGCCTGCAGCCAGAGAACACGTTACCCAATGGCTTCCTGTGCCTCAGAAATTACCGCTAGCCAGGGAGCAAATTTGGGTTTGCAGGGACACAAACAGGTGACAGAAGTTAAAGGAACACTGGTTTAAGGTCAGCACCTTGCAGTTGTTTCGGTATTTTCATTGCTGCTCACAAATTCCTGCTGCTGAACCTTAGTTCCATATTAACCCTCGGCTGCATTTAACAGGACCTGCTACAAATAAAGAGTCACTGGTGTCTGTGCAGTGGGCCACACTTCCATGGCATGCTGCCTTCAGATGGAATACTGGCCTTACAGAAAAAGCAGAGGAAGCTCTAACCATGTCCTGTGCACTGTGCCTACCACCTCAAACCTGCACCAAGGATGAAAGAAATCCTTCCCAGCCCGACAACCACCACCAGCACCAGCACTGCTGTAATGCAGCTGTCAGGGTTTGCCAGGAAAATGCACCTGAAAAAACCCCCAATGCTTTTTACAAGGGACACATTTTACTGCACATTCAATTCCTATAGAGCCAGCCAGGAGATGTAGTTAAACAGGGGTAGAAGATGGTTTGCACCATAGCTCTGATCCCCTCGGAAGGGACAATCCCAGTTTGTTCAGCAGTCAGTAATAGGTTGTCACTGGAGTTTACAGCCCGTGGCTGAAATGCACCATTAACTGTGGTTCTTCCAGATTTTAACACAGAGGGTGTTGCCATGAATATGTTTAGAGTTAAGCATTATGCTGGGATGCCATTACTTCTGTAATGATTGACAAAGCCGAGCTGCTCTTGAGATGTACCTCTGTGGCTTTGCTTCAGCTGAAAGGTCAAGAAGTCTAACCAGCTGTGATATACATGCACAACACAGGTTTGTTATTTAATGTTCAAGTTTTGCATAAACCCAGGCCAAGCCCTGGTGTTCTCTAATATTTACTTTCAGCTCAGCACTAATGAAAGACGAGCCCCTGAAATGATGCCCACTGAGAAACATCTCTCATGATGGTGCTAAGTGCATGTGCTACACAATATAAATGGTTTGAACATGCTGTCCTGCTTCAGACCAATTCTTTCCATTGTTGCTCAACAGTAAATTGCTAAACCAATTTCTTAGCTGTTTTCTTAAAGAAAAGGCTCCTGCAGTATAAAAATGTGCACAGCCTTGCTGGGAACTGTGTGACTCTTACAATTTCAGGCTTCAATGAGGTCATCCATCATTGAATTAATTTCAGTTTTCTTCCTCTCACAATTACTTCCCTCATGTCAGCACCCAGGGTACTTTCAATTTAGAGCCACCAAATGGATCAGCCCCGGTATTTCAGGGGGCAGGTACCTCAATGAGCTCCTGGTACTGAAAAATAACATGTGGCATGTGTTCTGGATCTATTTCCAGAAGAAAGGATTGAATTCTATCACTGCTCAGCTCCCGGCCTTGAGGCAAACTTTGATGTTTTCTGCTGGTTGGACCCATACAGGGTTTGCAAGGGATGATGGCAATTTGTGAAGCCTGTCCTGCACTCCCTGTAATGATGTCAAGAGGAGAGAGAGTTGGCTTAAAGGGGATCCATGAATAGCCCTGTCTTTTGCTTCAGGAGTGATTCCAATACTGAAAAGAACTACTGCTTCAGCAGGAAAACTCTCCCTGTCCATGATCAGCTGAGCAGCTTGAATACATGAATGTCATAAAGAGCCTCAGCACTTGTTCTAAGACAGTCAGGACTGGACACCAAAAACCCAGAGGATTTTTGCACTGAAATTCACCGTGGGGCTGGGACCCTCCTGCTGCCCCCTGCCTGCTGTGGTACTGCTGCCTTCAGGTTTTGATAAAGTGAGACCCATCCTCTGGACAGCTCTGTGTCTGAGCTCAAGTCTGAGGGATTCCTCCAGGCTTTTTGTCATCCCCCCATGAGGAGGCATGTACACAGACTCTGCTCACTCCTCCCATACTTACTGCATGAAAAGTTTGGTATCACTTTCCTCCTCAATTATATTCACCTCATTGGTGGGCTTGGGAGGCTGCTCCCTGATAGATGTTAACTCATGGCCATTAGATTAACATGCTGTTATTTCCTCATCACCTTATGTCGTTGCTAGGTGACAAATGCATCTCCCAGGCAGCAATGGCAACTACCAAAACATACAGCGATTTATGACTGCCCATTATCGCTTTCCTTCAAGTGTCTGGTCCTTTCAGTGGGAAGAGGTGCAGTTCTAGGATCACCCAAAGGGTGACTTTTAGAGTTGCCACAGAAACCACTTCCACTGGGGCTGGCTCTTGCTGGGTTTCATGAAAGGCATGAAAGGGAACGCAAGATGGGGAGACAGGAGGAATTTGAGAGGAGCTGATTTGATCTCAAGTCTGAGAGGACCAGGGGCATCAGGGGTCTAAATTTCAGGAAATGGGCTCTAAATTGTATTTGTGTGCACTGGAAGTGATGGCCTATGCTTCATTGGGTGTGATACAATTAATTTCAGACATACTTTTAGATTGGGCCAAGATTTCATGGAGCTTCCTTGGACTTCTGGGTTTTGGTAAGAATGGGAGGCAATTCACTGGCAAACAGATGCTCACATAAAACACTGTAAATACAGCTAGCAGCTTAAACTTATTTCAGGCTCTTCCTGGGCTGCCTTCAGAGCATTTAGTGATTGCTGGGGATGACTTTTATGAAAGACATCACCTTGCTAGGTTCTGACCAGCCTCCCAGAACAGTCCAGAATAAGACTGTCAAAGACTCTGAAAGAGCAGAAGGAGAGTGGCAGCACAAGATGTGGGACATGGAACAGAATGGAGAACACACTGAGAGATGGAAGGGAGACAAGGAACATCAGGGCAGTCCCACTCTGCGTTAAGGTCAGCTCACAAGGGTTAAGCAAGTGCTCACTTTTTCTGCTGCAGTGTTTTCACATCACCACCACAATCAATTCTTGCTCCAGTTCAAGGCCCCTGGGACCTCTCCTCACCCTACTTGACCACACCACCACGACCATCTCAGTCTTTGCTTTTGCAGCTACACCCTTGGCATCAAGGCTCAGTCAGGGTGCCACCACCCCTCTTGGCCTGGCCCTGGATGACTCAGCAGGAGAATTCAGTTTAGCCCAAGAGATGAGCAGAGCACTGGGGAGGACTGAGCATTTCCTCTCTGCAGTGGGAGAACTAAAGCAGCTTCGGTCTCATCCTCTGCAAATGAAAGCCAAAAGGAGCTGCTTGTTCCTTATGCACACACTGAAATGACTAAATCCAGCACTGTGGAGAGCTTTTTAAGCTAATGGCCAGTGCTGGCACAGGAACAAATGAGAGCAAACCAACCATGAATAAATTGAGGCTGGAAATGCAAAGAAGGTTCACCCCATCCAGAGCACCAAGGCTGAGCAGCAGCTTGTCCGTGGGAGGAGTGTGGGCATGAAACCAAACAGCTCCTGGGACACAAGTCAGCGAGCTCCCACACGACATGTAAGCACTTCAACAGGACTTGCTGACCCTGGGAGCCCTTTCCCCACCCCATGGAACCACCCTGGTGGGTCCCTAGACCCTCAAACACCTCCACGTGCACAGGAGTCAGCCGAGGTGGCCTTGGGCTTGAGGAAGCGAGGAAGGATGAACATTTTAAACCAAGCCCTGGTAGTGCTGGCACGGCCTGTTGTCTTTCAAAGGGATTATAACCAGTTGCTGGTCTCTGATGAATGCAGCCCTTTGTGAGCCTGTGCGGGGGATGTGCTGCTCAGGGGGAAGGAGAGACTTTAAATGAATGCAACAAGGATGACATTGTTCTGCTGCATCCTCCCCAGGAACGAGGCTTCGGAGGTCACCCCTCACATCTGAGGCAACTGCAGCTACCTTGTCGTGTTGGATGGCCCAGCCAGACTTTTGGCTTGCCTTGGTGTATCAGCAGGGAAAATCCAGCAGGGAAAATTCAGCAGGGGGTCAGTGAAGGCTTCTGCCCAGCAGGAAGATAAAGGAATCTCCTCTAGGTTATGCACAAGAGATTTCTCCTGTATGTGCCTGCATATCCCATGCTGAGAACTACAGAAAACTGAATTCAGTACACAGGTGTTCATATATTCATGGAAGTCAAAACTTTAAAACTACCCAAAGTCCCAACATTGAAGTTATGTGAGAAATTGCTGCGACTTGTTCAAACACTGCTGTTCCAACCTTATAATGAACACCTGAAATAAATACAACTGAAACATTAACCTTATCTGAAAGGACTGAGGTAGCAGCTTTCTTGCTCTGGAATTCTTGCACTTTGAGAATGTATATTTCCAGCAAACATTTTGTGTGTGCTGCTGACTTTGGTGCTGACACTGCTCTCACCATTAAATACAGAAATCCATGTGCAGTGATTTACTGAGACCTGTTTTGTGGTAGGGCAGGGTGAAGCTGAAAGAGTTTAGAGAAGTGGCTATTTCCTTTCCTCTTCCAAGCTGAGCTTTGTCTTTAAAACTTAAGTTGGATCCTAAGGGGGAAAAAAAAAAAAAAGGTGGAAAAGTAACAGGATTTGGGTAAGCCTGGAAGTCTTTTTGTTGTATGAGAATTCAGAGCTCAGAATTACATTTTAAGATCTACTGCACCTGAGCTGGGCTTCTCTTATTTCTGGATTGGACATTAGGACATGAGATAATTCCAAGCTTTATCACTGATTTCCCAAATACCCATGAACTTCTGTTACAGCCCCCCTGGAAAAAGAGTTTAAGAGATCTTTCAGTCTCTCCAGATACCACTGTACCTCACACAGAACATATCAGAAATCAGTTTAAAGGGCTGGATAACCCTCAAGAGTTAAGAACCAGAAAAGCAGAATTAAGGTTGAAGCTGATAAAATTAAAAGCAGCTTGAAAAAAGAGAAAGATGAAATATACCAGAAATACAAAGTTATTGCCAGCAGAAATTTTTCTCTTTTCATTTTCTAATGTGAAATTGAAGCTGATTACAGCTACTTGAACTCTGAAGCCTTTCTTTGTACTCCAACAGGTCCTCTTACTTTTAATCAGTAAAATCTGTATGTGGATTTAATAATTAAAAATTATAGTTAGGCATTAGTACTTTTTCATAATATCTCTTTTTTTGTTGTTGTTACTCGGTTCCCAGGGGCTAAGAAATTACAGTGAAAAAATTAAAAGCTTTCAGTATTTCCATCCCTGTAATTTACTTTGCTGCTGGATGTAAAAAGACAAAAGGAGAATAAATTGCTTGAAAGCAAATAGAGGCTTCATTTTCCCCCTGCCTTTGAGTTACTGATATCACATTGGACACCACATGGGAGGTTTTGGCTGAGAAATTAGCATGAGACTATCTGGCACATCCTGAAACACATTTTCGAGGCAATTTTCCAGGCAGAACCGTTTAGCAGTGAATGCTGAAATGCATCGTGATGCTGGTCATTATCAGCTGGCACGTGTGCTTCTTCAGCAGGAAACCCCAGGGCCCAGGGGCTCTCTCTGCAAGAGGGGTCACACAGGGACAGGAACATCTCTCCTGTGCCCCTGCAGCACCCAGGCTCCAGGCACCACAGGAGCACCCTGTGCTGTGTCCTTCAGTGTAGGCAACATTTCAGCCTAGGTCTTCCTCAGATGATCCAAGTATCTACTTTTGCCACACTTGATTGCTTACCAGCCTCCCATGCATCTTGAATTCCTTCCAGGTGCCCTTTCTGGGTTTATTTTGAATTGTTGGGGGCCTCAGGTGCAGCCTGTCCCCCGCCAAGCACGCCCAGCCCACCTAGGCTGTGTGCAGGGAAGGGCAGTGATTTCAGACCCTCATTCCTCAGTTCAGAACAGGCTATAGCCACGCTCCTGTGTGCCCAGAGTTAGTGAGGGCTGATACCAGCACTTATGGATCCAAGAAACGTGGGATCAGCAGGCTGTTCTCCAGCCTTCCTCTTGTGATGGATAAAATGCCAAATGCTCTGCCTGGGAGCACGGTGAGCTGATACTTGGGGTGAGACACTGTGTACATACCCACCTTGTGCTCCCCAAGGCTGTTGCAGCAACATGTCTGAGATCAGGGATGAAACAATGAGGTTCCTCTGGGTTTGCTTCCCCTCCCCATGAGCCTCCAAAGCCCTGTACCATGGCCAGGCTGCCCTCTGGCCACCCAATTCAGAGCTCACCTCCTCTCCAGGCTGGTGCCAGGATGAGAAACAACGTCTGGAAGACCAGATGGAGAGCTTGCATCTTCCTCCCCGCTCTGCAGGAGTTTTCTGCATGTATAAACAGAGAGAGATATGGGGGATGCTTCCAGGGCAGACAGGGATTGCAAATAAGACCACGCAATAGGAAGGCTTAGCTTAGCCCTTTCTCCCCCTCAACAGCTTTACTGTTTTACTTAATCTCCCACTTTTACATCTTCCCCAAGAATATATCTGAAAAACACACTCCTGTTTATAATTTCAACACAAACAACCAGGCTCTTCACACTCCTTTATTTTAACTCACCCTTTGATTTCCCCACCGACTCCTGCTTCTGCTGTCTCGATTTCCCTCTGGCTGAGCAAAACTGTCCTAGCAACATGAATTTTCCCAAACTCATTTCCCCTTCTTAGAGACCCGCTCAAATACATCAAAACCCCTTATCTTACTCTAAAGCAGATTTTTATAACCTCTCCATCTCCCACAGGTCTTTGCAGCTCTGAAAGCAGAAGGTGCAAACAGTCAGAGCTGCCCCTGGAACAGGTGAGGTTACTCCTGTAGGACCTGTTCAATGGGATTGGAAAATGAATTCTCCCTCCTCACTTGCTGTAATGATAATCTCTATCTTCTAGAGCAAACAAACTCCAACTGGCCAAAAATCCTTCCTTGTATTTGTGGGGGTCCTGTTTGTGCTGCAACAGCACTAAGATGTGCAGGTGCCATGGGCTGTATAAATGAAGGGCTCCTGGTATATATGAGAATCCAGATGTCAGAGAAGGGACACTTTCCAAATTCCACCTGGATGGCAATCAGAATTAGATGCAGACCTATTTTTTAAATCTCCCCATTCCTACAAGGTCATCACCTCTCTGCTGTGCTACAGATATCAATGAGCTTTAATCTTACGAGAAAGGAAGAAAATATCTTCATTCCCGGCTGTGGTCCATAGACACATGATTTGAGTGACAGAACAGTCTTTCAGGGTCTCAGTGGAATTGCTGGGGCTGGAACCCAGCAGTGCTGAGCTTCAGCTGTGTTGTGTGAAGATTCTACTTGTAAAAGGTATCCCTGAGGAAGGTTTTCTAGAGGAACTTCCTTACAGCAACACCGGTACAAACACTGAAAATCACAGCTCAGACACTCACCTCATCTCCTATGCACAGACCTCTTCCTTGATGTTCCCATGTTCTCCTTACTCTTGCAAGCCCTGATGCCAGGGACAGAGAGAATGAGCCTAATCCCATGAGATGCAGAGTTCCCAGAGCCTGGAGGCAGGGTGGATGGTGCTGGGTCATCCTTGGGGTGATACCTGGGCAGTCTGGTCCTGCCAGGCAGAATGTTGCACCAAGGGCCTGACACTGGTGCACAGTGGGCCCTGAGTGGAGCATGACCATCTGTGAATTTACTATTCCTTCTCAAATGCTAATTAGTTATTTACATAAAACTTTGGAACATTTTAATTAGTTGTGTTAATTTAGAATTCACAGAAGAGAGCTATAAAAGTCTATTATATGGGACGCTTATTCAAATGAAGCTTGAAATGGCACATGGTGATGTACTCACAAATCTCCTGCCAACACAGTGAGAAAAACGAGAGGGTGGCCAGGCTTTGAGTGAGACAGCAGGAGATTGGCATTTCTGATGCACTGGGTAAAGCTGAGAAGCTGGTCCTGGTTAGGGAGATGGTCCTTTCCCACTTGAGGTTTCAGTCTGACAGTTCCAGATTCATATTGTCCCAATGTTGTTGCATTTGATGCGTCCTCCTCCTCCTCCTCAGGGGAGGATTAACAGTTCTCTCTTTTCTATCTTTTCTATCTGTCAACTATTTTCTTTTTTAACTTGTAGGAAGTCATGACTAGGTTTGATTTGGTTTGAGATGATTCAAACCATCTAAAATGGCTGACAGTTTATGGAGCCAGAGGAATCAGAGAGATTGGCATCAGTTCATCAGTGGTATGTCCAAAACACCCTGCTCCTCTAGGAGATTAGGTGATGCAAACAAATGCACTTCAAACACAGAGCTGACAGGTCTAGAAGCACCCCTTGCTGTGTTTCACACTCTAGAACAGGCACCACAAGGCAGCAAACCTCTGTCCTGCTCTGCACAGGCTGTGGCAGCACCCCCAGACAGCATCGCTCTGCCATCCCACCTGTGGGCACTGCACTGCCAAGGAAGGCACTGTGCTGGTCCTGCCTCAGCTGGGCCTTTATTCTCAAGTCAGGTAGAAAAGGCTTCCTTTCATCAAGTTCATCTTTTTCACAGCACTAAACTCAATTAAAGCAAAGATGCCTGTAAGTGGCTGGACTGATAACCCTGTAAATCCAGCTATCTCTGGTTGTTACAGAATCTAAATTACCCCATCACCATTAATCCCAAGATAGAGAAATGTCCAAGCAGCTATATAAAATGAGACACTCTGCCCTAAGATTTCATCTGGCAGGGAAAACCATTTTCTGTATAAAATACGGCCCACTTTACCTCTTGAGGTTTAAGTCTTGATTCAATAAATCTATCTGGAATTACACTATGGAAAATCATCTTCCTTGATGCAAGGCAAGTGCTAGCATCACATCCAATTGTGACAGACCTGCTGTCTGCCTGAAGAGCTTGAGGACAGCATGGAGCAAGGGAAACACAGTGGTCTATCCAAAAACTTTATAAACAGAATTCATGGGTGGTGAGATTAAAAGTGAGAGGAAACAACAAGCTCTTGTGTGGTTCATGACAAAACACCTGTTTTCTTGGTGCTCACAAGATGTCTAGGAATATTTTTATGTCATTGTCTGAAAAACAACAGAAGAGTAGAATCAGTGCACTAAAACAGATCCACTCCACTAAAATCAGTGGGTTAGCTGGGCTTCCTGTACTCCACTGAGGGCCCATAGTCTTGTGTTTTGCAGACTGTTGGGCACATAATGCTAGAAAGGCCATGTTCTCAGAACAGAAAGAAGGTTTGGGCTCCATAGATTCCATGGATATCTATTATCTGCACAAACACTGCAAAATGTGATTGTACATAGCAGGGAGAGATCACAGAGGGTGGCTGTGAGAAGCAAGAGGAGACTGCCAGGAGCAAGTGACCTCTTCGTTGGTCTGCAGGTTATGCTGACAGAATAAGAAGCAGAGATAAGTCCTGCTGTTAGAGCTGCTCAGAAGGGGAATGGGGAATATATTGTGAAGTTCAGCTTTATGTTGTCTGGAAAAGCAGATGGACCAACCTAAGGATGGAGTACTCCGCCTGGGGATGAAATAACTAACCTGGAGGTGTCTGCTTCCATCTCTGACAGCTTCAGGGGAATGGATCAGGACACACCTCAAGGCTGTGCAATCCCATGAGAATAATTTCTTGATTTGATGGAGGCCAGCCTGAGATTGTTCAGTCTTTATCAAGGAACACACTTTGAGAATCATTGCTATCATCAAGGCAAATCAGAAATATTCTCTGGGCAAGAATTTGCTTGATAACAGCAACAGAAGGGAGTGAAGCTGGAAGGCACTGTCAGCCAACTGGCAGGTAGTTCATGGGTGTCAAATCCTTTAATCCAGCCTTTTAAGGCTCATCAGAAGATTTTACAGCAAGTGTATAAATGCCCTGTTAAATCCAAGGCTGCTGGAAATTATTTAGGACAAGAGCCAAACATAATCCAGAAAAAAAATTGGATATCACTTTGGAAAATTTGCAGAACCATATTTTTTGGAAAGCTTTTCTGTTATGATGCATAAAATAGATTCACACTAACAGAGGTGCAGAAGAAACATAACTCATAATTACAGTCTTACTTTCCTCTGGCTGTAGTGGGAGCCAGGGCACCAGAATTGTGCTCAGCAAAGCAATCCCTATTTCCAGTTTTGAGCTCTTACTGTTTATTCAGAGCTCGCCCATTGACCCATCTTCCTGTCATAAACTGATTAAGTGCACATGTCAGAAGGATTGCCAGCAATCAACAGCAATCACTGGAAAAGAAAAGGGAGCTGGAGGGTATAAAACAAGCAACTTTTCACTAGTGACTTCACTGTGAAGGAGCTAGAAGTCATGGCAGGCCAGTGGCACATGTCAGGACAGTCCAGAGGAAAGATGGAAATGGTTGAGGAGCTCAGCCCAGAAGAAGTGCCCGCAGCCCTGCCTCAACCTGAGTGTCAGTCCTTTTCTCCAGGTTCCTAAAGGCAGGCTCCCTTTCTGTGCATGAGATGCACCCCAAACCTCACTCCTGCTGCCTCCTCCCCTCAGAAGTCTGTCTCACACTGCCCAGGGTGAAGCCTGCATGGAGGAGCAGCTTGCAGGAGGCAGGACATGCTGCCTCTCCCTCTGAGTGGATGGAGCAGGCTCTGTCTCATCACCAAGAAATGGATAGGCTTAGTCTCAGAGTCTTCCATTGCTGGATTAAAACTTGGTTTTAATTAAACAAGGAGGAAAAGACAGAGGAGGAATGGTAAGTCAGAGTTTGGGGTGTGGAGGCTGTGCTTCTCTTTTGTTTGTAAGTTCAGTACTTCGTGCATGAGAAGTGGCCCAGCATGGCAGAAACAGGTTCTGGAGTGAGATTATCCATAGAATCAGGGCTGGGACATCATCTCATGATGGCCAGGACTTCCTGGGACTGCAGGCAGGGTGAAAAAAGCCCAAAAACTTTCACAAAGGGGTAGATCTTTCCTCATCACCTGGGAGGGGTGAGTGGAGCTACTCCATACATCATCAGAAAACAGTTTTGCAAAGCTTGTGTACCCAGCTGATGAAGAACTGCACTTGGCAGATAGAAAATGCACAGCACATCCTGTAAACCTTTCCTGAAAGGGCATCACAAATTTATCACTCTGATTAAGTTTTGTTTTTTTTTTTTAGAGCATCATTTATCAGTTTAATTTAACGTTACTTCAGTTGCTAAGGAGCCATGATTGCAAACCTCCACCAAACAGGAATTTTGAACACTAATGTCTGGTCATCTAATTGGAAAATATTACAAAACTCAAGCTGAGGCCTACCCTCTCCAGCCACACTGCACAGTGAGACATGGAAATGTTCTGTATTATATATAATAACACTGTTTATTAGTCAAGACTTGTAACTGTAGGAGAGAACAGCAAAATCACAAAAGGCTCAGTAGAAGAGACTTGCAAATTAGTCTCATTACTCTTGAAATTGAACTGCTTTCCATGCTCCTGGCAGAGATACCTCAAGGATACCGAGATTGCCTGTGTATTGCATTTCAGATCATGATCATTCTGCTTTACACAGTAATGTACTAAGTCTCCATCAGGCCAGTGATGGGAAGGGGGATGTTTACTTAGTGATGTGTGAAATGATGAATAAATCTTCAGGAATTATTTTGAGGGAGAGGGTAGTGAGGGAAGAGTTTTATTACATTCCTGGATCATCACCAGAAATCTGCAGAAAACTGCAGAAATCCAGAAATTTTGCACATCTTTCAAATAATGAGCATCAAATGGGGGGGAAAAAAAAAAAAAAAAGAAGGTTCAATGCTGGTTCAAATTTCTGCACTACCAAAAATGTTCCTTCATTTCAATTAAATCTTGACCTATTTTTAATCAAAAGAGCCTGCTGTGTTTTTCTGCCTCAGAAGACTGACATTGCCAGCAGGATGCTGCAGTCTCAGGTCCCAGCTCCCTGGGGAGTGGTGGAGGCTTTCCCCAGGGCCACAGGGTGTGTGGGGACCACTCCACGGGGCCATGGACTGCATCCCACCTTGTCCAGAGGCTCTGTCCCCACTGCCACCCCTGCAGGACACTTACCTGGTGTCACACAGGAGGTCTCAGATGAACCAGCACTGGAACCCTAAGAATGAATCAGACCCTTCAGCTCCCAGCCCAGGCTGGGTCATTGCACTGGACCCACTGTGGGATCACAAAAAGGGACCTGGGCTGGCACTGAGAGGGACAAGGCAGAGAGACAGGTCAGTAATTTTTCTAGATGAATATTTTTCAAAGAAAAAAGATAGAGCAATGTTTTGAATAAGCTCCTGTGACATAAATAATAAATAAGCAATATAAGCTGTATATACAGACATATACACATACATGCATGCATTATGGAGAGCTCTTCTTTACTCATTAATTCCCTCAGGAGTTAGAAAATCACAGCTAAAAACAATCATTTGTATGCAGAGATAGACTGCACAGAGAGACAGAATTTTCTGTTCTTACCAAGACAATACTTTTTGGAAAAACCCCAACAAATTAATGTGAGCCATACTCAATAATTTCGTTTAAACAAACAGCAGAAGAGATATTTTCAAAAAGTAAGGAAATAAAAAAACTGATTGATTTTTGTATTTGTAATTTCATAAGCTTTGATTTTACAACACTGTTCTCAACACCTAAGCAATTCAACCCTTGTATACTTCTAAAAAACTGAGCGTTTATTGCACTAGCGTGAAACAGGGGCTGGTAGTCACCAGAAAAAAAAAAAGGTAGAACTCCACATATTTAATTTTAAGAGTATTTAGAACAATCTTTCCACTTTTTTGATTCATTACCAAAGCCAAAGGGTTCCCAGGGAAACTCGTGTGTCTGACAAGTGGGCAGGTGAGCCCTGAGCCAGCAGCTCTCCTTGTCCCTGCCACTCCCTGCTCTCCCCACCAGCCATGGTGGGCACAGGCAGCCCCACTGCTGTCCCAGCACTTCCACTTCAGGTCACAGCTTTAAACCACAAAGCACGAATCCTTGAGCAATAATGTTCCATCTGTTATTGCATAATTTGCCGAGCATATAAAAATTGGGAAGATTAGGATAGTGTGGACCACCAGAATGAGTTTGATGATACTGACTGATTTAAATAAAAATAAATGTTTTCCCTGGACATTGGGAGGATGAGATGCTCCCTTAACACATGATGGGACTTTCAATCAGTATTTCCATCCATGATTTTTCTTGGGTTTTTGCAGCATCCCCCTGACTTTATTTCTGATCTTGAACACTGAAGGTTTAATCAATCATTGTTCCTCCTGCTTCTGGAATCTAAGTGGTTCAAAGCACTTGTATTTACTGAATGTCATTAGGCCATGGTGATGAAGTAGCTCTGCTTGGATCTTTAATCCACTCCTTGTTATAAAAAAACCCATAAGATAGAGCTGTCTTTACCTGGAAGCATTTTATCAGTTGAAGCCCTGGACACTGCTTGGAGGGGAAAAGGACTGATCTTCCACATTTTTCTTGGCTAATCTTAAGGTTAATAGGAAGAGGACAACAGATGCTTTGTGAATTATTGCTTTGCAAATAAACTTTCTTTTTTTGTTGAAGGCAGAGCTGGAATGTTCCTTGTTTTGTTACATAAACCAGCAGTAGTTGATTTGATCCATATACCACCAAATTTTATCTACTGCACGCCTGGAGAGTTGTTTCAGGGGGAGATGACAGATGCTACCAGCAATAACAAAAGCACAAGCCCTTTGGATATGTAACTGAAATGCAAAAGACTTGCTTAGCTACTTCCAGAGGTACAGGCACACCTGGCTGCAGCAGGAGAGGGAAATTGGAGAGCTGCTCCCTGGGGACTTGAACAGCTCCCTCTCCTGCAGGCAGCTGTGCAGGGAGCCTGTGGGATTCACAAGCTCTGCTGCTGGGTGTCCATGCTCTGCTTTAGGCAAGTCTCTAGCAATCCCCTCAGCTTGGTTTTTCACTGGATTGAACAAACCCCAGTGAGGACTTGTGCCATGGGTTTTCAGAAACCCAGATCCACAGAGCCACAAAACTTCACGGTGCCAAACACTCCCATGATAGGGCTCATCAGAAGTTAACTAATGATAATATCTGTCACAAATACTTTTGGGAATGGCAAAACATCAGCCTGCATTGCAGTTGTGTCTCATTCTTTGCAAATACATGCTGAATATTTTTAACAAATAATTATTACTCTTCAGACTCTCCCCTTCAAGATATTCCCCAGTGACAATTTTTGCTTCACATCGAAAGGAATTGGTTCTTCATTCAACAGATTAAATGTTTGCCAGAATGGCATATTAAGAATCATAGAATGGTTTGGGTTGGAAAAGACCTTTAAGATGATCCAGTTCCAAGACTTCTGCTGTGGGCAGGGACACCCTTCACTACACCAGGGTGCTCAGAGCCCCATCCAACCTGGCCTTGAGCACTTCCAGGTATGGGGCATCCAAAACTTCTCTGGGCAACCTGTGCCAGCTTCTCACCACCTTCACAGCAAAGAATTTCTTCCTAACATTTAATGTAAAAGAAACTGAACTCTCTGCCTCTCTACTGCCAGGCAGGGTGTGGCTTTACCAGCTGGGGGAAGGGACCCAAGAGTTCATCATACAGGAACTGCCCTGAGCCTTCCCTGAATCCCCAACAAATAATCCCACAGTGGTTTTGCCCTGAACATCTGGAACACTTATTTTGTTTGGGAAAATCATCAGTAAGCGCTACCTTCCCTATATGTAAAAAAGCACTTAAACTTTTCCTTAATTTGCAGATTCCTATTTAAGGTTAAATTCATGTTTAGACAACAAGCAACTCTTCTTCTTTTAATTAAGATTTATACAGGTTCCCATGTGTAGATGAAGCAATGGAGTCCTAATGAGCAGAGAGTCTAATTATGATCATTCTGTAATTGTGGTGTGCCTCAGAATAAAACAGTTATGTTGCCAGATAATGGACTAATGAGCACCAAAGCAGTGGTAAAAAATGTCTGTAAAACACTCTTGCAGTTCTTATGAGGACAGGCCTGCACGTGAACACCTCCATGTAGTATTCAAACATGTATAATGGAATATAGAATGCAATATGTCCAAAGATTTATATCAAGGTGTTGGAAGCAGCTGAAGGTCAAGGGCATACCAAAAGCAATGGAATTAATTATTAATGTGAAACAGAAGAAAATAAGCCAGAGACAGCTGCATGAAGTGATTTAGGAGACAGATTAAAAATATAAAAAGGGAAGTCAGTGGGAGGCAACATTGGGAAAATGATCAACATCCACCACAATATTGGTCCCATCGGCTGCAACCAGCTCCCTCCACATTCTGATTGATGAAATACACCAGAGTCCGATATTTTTTCTTGCCTAAATGACCAGCTCTAATCATGAGCTCTACACATTGCTGCTTTCTTCATCATTCAGCTGGTCAGGAAAGAAAAGATAATTACAGAATGTTTGTTTAGTAATTGTCTGCTTCTATTTTGGAGTTTGTTTCTGGTGCTAACGAATGCGACTCCATTATGTCATTTATCATGTGAACAGTCAGGTTGAGGAACATTTTAAATCAGGAACTATTTTGGTTTGCATGAGAAATAACCCCACAGAACAACTGACAGCATGTGTGAGCAGAAAAATTCCATGCCTGAAAAGGATAGGTTAGGTGATTTCACCAGATAAAAAGCTTAAGGAAATATCTTTTCACCAGAAGAGTGTTCATGGAAAAGGGGAGAGTTGTAGCCCCATATTTTTCCTCACAAAGAAGTCCAGATTTGAAGTTATTTACCTCGCTTGCTAGATAACATTTGTTTTTCTATTACTTTTTCTGCTATCATCCTTTGCAAAGGAGAACTTCCATTTCATTGGATGTGATAAAAATTGTACTTTAAACCTGACTTATGTACAGGTAGCACAGGTTGTAAATACATCTCAGGTGTGGCAAGAGCAGAAAAGTCGAGCTAAATGAAAGAACCAACCAGATGTTACCCACAGATATATCTGGAAAGTGATTGGGAGTCTCAGCTTATTTATAAACAGCTCCCTCCCCATGAGCCTGTGTTGATACCCAAAACACTAAATATCCTGTGTTATACTGTAGCAGCAGGTATATGGTGTTTTCCTGACTTAATTCAGCCCAATCCAATGCACTTGTCCATTAGGGTGGGCCCTCACAGGTATTCCCCATCCTATGGACAGGTGTAATTCTTGGTGAGCCTGAACAAGGTGGCTTGGGCTCAGTCAAAAGGCTACTGGGAGCACACAGCCGTGTGAGAACAAGCTGGAAATTTCCTCCAAGGGTATTTTTCAACCTCAGTTTGCTAGCTGATTTCACAACTGTGGGTTGAGAAACCTGTCTGAAGTGACTGGCCAAAGAAAAAACCCCATCCATTTAATAGGGTGTCCTCCCAGTAATAGTGGAACAGAAGCTGTTTGACAATACTTTGGGTAATGTCTTGAGGACTGTAGATGACTAATAATAGCAGCGCCTTTTTTTCCAGAAATATGAAAGTCATAAAAAATGATGGTTTAGAGGGACCAAAACTATTTATAAACTGAAGAAGAATTCAGTGAAGAGTTTTGACTAAAAAGGAGTGGAGGGGAGAATTTTAATGTGCTTGAAATAGAAGTCAAAATCTTAAAGAAAAAAATGCAAATCTGAAGTATTTTAAGTGGTTTTAAAAAAAGTTGAGTGGCTCAAACATGAAAGGACACCTTTTGTTTCAGATCAGATGAAGATTTTATGTTTACCAGGATGAACAACCTTGATTTGAAATGTCCTCTAAGTTGAGCCTTCTCAGGATGGGTAGAGGACTCCAGTTCACCCAGGATCTTTCATCCATGCTACATACAGAGAAACAGTAACACAGGGAATCTTAACTGAAAAAATTTAAAAGTTCTCAGGAGCATTGACTTCCATCACAGGGTTTATTGTTCATTTCCTTTTGGCCAATTACTCTCTTCAGAAATGTCTCCGGCATATTATGAAGACGAAGTGTTAAACCTGGGAGGTCGTTTCACTTGCAGCCTGTCGAGAACATCTTTCCATTGCTGGTTAACGACTTGTGAACTTCATTGTCAGATGCTGCTCTGAGACTTTGCATCTCCCAGCTGATGGCTCTGTGCCATGAGCCGAGCAACTGCCGGGCTTGGAGGGTGCCTCTCGCCCTTGTGAAATTCGAGTTCATTCTTTTTCTGCTCCCCGCGCTTTCTCCCTGCAAATTTATGACTTGCTAACAAATGCGTTGCTCTTGATTCCCTCCTCTTCAGTGATCTTTAAGATCTCTCATTTCATAAGGAAGAGGCAGGTGGGAGATCTGATCCAAAAAAGAGAAGTTTCCATAAGCAGGACTTGTGGAGTAAGGCTGCCTGTATATCCATCCAATTTCCATTGACTTAATTCAGTCTTTTTTTGTCAAGTTGCACAGCAGTAGTTAACTGCCCTAACCAAAGTGTTTTCCTCAAGATGCCCACATTCCTGTGAGAGATGGAGGTTTTATCCACACATGCAGGCAGCAGCTTTTCATCATTCTCCATATAAATGGAATACTTCCTCTGCTTGCCTTTACAGCTGTTCTCTGAACACCATCCACAAAACTAATGAAATGTTCCTGTGGCTCACCCATTCCTCCAAAAACCTTTGTCCAGGCTTGTTTTATCCTGGGAGGCCAACAATATTTTTTACACCTTTGCTTGGCACTGGGCTACTTTGTGCTGATCTAGCACCTGGGAATCAATAACAGTCAGGGTGGGGGGAATTACAGCACGTTCATAGCTTTGTGTAAATGCAAATTTATTACTCCAAAATCCTCTCTAATGTAAATCCAGTGAGGTCAATAGAGGTAGAGCAAAACTGGCCATTCTGCTTCATCTATTATCCTCATTTTTATAAGGATGGATAGCAGCTATTAAGAGAAAGGAACTTTCAAATGCCTGGAAATACACTGACCTGGGAAAAGAGCTGCAAGGATGCCAGAAATCACTCTGTGCAGATGGGTATTCTGCCTAACCAGAGCAATCAGCATCGACAAAAACCTCCACCAGCGTGAACTGCTACATCTCCATTAGCAGTGCTGATTAACAGGAGCAGAGGGTCCCGCCCTTTGGTTAGAACATGCCACCCTGTTCCAGAGGAATTCCTGATTTTGGCAAGCAACAGCATCTCCCTACATCACTGCCCTTTCCAGTGATTGTGTAAGGTTTTCTGCAGTTTCTCGAGTTTGCTCCTAAAATCTTCTGTTGCTTGGGTAATCTTTTTATGAGCTACACAAAAGAATTGTTTTCCTTAAGAAATCCTTAATATATGCACAGATAAACTCAGAGTCTAAAGGTTAATGTGCTTCATCACTGCTGAAGTGAAATCATAGATTTTAAAAGTCATTCTGCAGAATGATCTTGCATTTTTAGGGGAAAATAAACTGTTATTGCCTATAATAATAAGATTTTGGAATATGCTAATGGATTTTTTTTCATTTACCACACTTGATGCTCTCTTTTTTTTCCATAACCATTGCAGTTTACTATCAGACAGTTCTCCAGAGAAGTTGGATTTTGTTCAGAAAAAGTCTGTTGAAAAACTATTAAAGCATTGAAACACCTGTACAAACCTATATCAAGACAGGAGGAACTCTTACAAATAGGTAGGATAAAAATACACTGTATTAAGCCTTTCCTTGCTTTTACAAGATCTTTTAATTGGCTCCATTTACCCAGGAAAGACAGTGTGTTAATTCAGCGCCTTTTCCTTCCTGCAAACCATCAGCCAGAGAAGCCAGGAGTTTGAAATCATCTCTAGAGACCACTCCCTGTTGAAATACCCATCAGTAGGGAATTGCCTCGATGCCAAGGCTGTGTTCAGCCTATCTAGCTTTATTAATCTGCTGACAGCCTGCCACTTCTCACTGGCACCACTGAGCAAGCGAGGTAAACTGCAGCCTAATTAATGGCCAGGCTAGAGGCTTTCTTCAAAGACTGACTGAGACAGGTGCTGGTCTTGCCCAACAGAAATGCCAACCCAGTTTAAGTGTTCCTGCAACCTCCACAGTCAGGGAATTTATACAAATTTGGTGTGTTTGAATACACTGTGCAAAAGGATGTTCAGGCATCCTAAACACAAACGGTGTCCAATGCGTCTGCACCTGTGGGCCAAAAGCCAAAGCCTTTAGCAGGATGAGAAGATATTCCTCTTCATCACTGCTTTGAAACAGCTTCAGTTTGTATGAAACACAGACTCATAGGACTGGAAATATCTCCAGCCTTAGGCTGTATCAAAACATGTGTGACAGAGATTTAAATGGACTTGGATGCAAGTCATGTAAGGTCAAGTTTCCATTTAAGAGCCATTTGCATTAGCAGTCCTACCACCGTGGTAACACAGGGGAAGAGACACTAATGATATTTAGCACATTAACATGGACAAAAGCTATTTGCTACATCCTCAGGAATAAACATAGATGAACTCATAACGAAGCTGTGCTCTCAATCCCTCCTCACTGTGCAGGGCTCTTACAGAGGTTCACACAAAATGCCTCAGCGGGCAGTGAGATCCAAGATCTGGTTTGAACATAGTCAATACAGCAGAGGATACACAATCTCTGTCAGCCAGGCTCACCTGACACATACAATTGTGGCTCCTTGTGCATTCTGGTGAACAAGCAGCTCATACCTGTCTGAAAGCCATGCCTGCCTGCTCAGCCAGGCACAGGTTCCTCGCTGCAAAATGGTCTCAGCAGAAAATGTTCAGCTCCATGTGTGGGTAACATCAGCTCCCTTAACAGAAGCAGATGGGAGGTTCATGTGCTGCTATGTCAGAAATATCTGTCATTCTCCTGTTTTCCCTCTGTCCTGTATCTTAGGTTATCAGGTGTGCTCCTCTCAAAGCCAGTTAAAAGGTAGGTGTCAAACACAGAAGGCACGTTCATTTATAACTACACAGACTATAATTATATGTAGTCTAGGGCTTGTTTCCTGAACTAGGAAGGAGGAAAAATGGGTTAGGTGGGTGTGAGTAACAAGCAAGAGCATGTCTTTTAGAGGTTATGAAACTACCTTGATCTCCCAGTATCATAAATGCTGGCTAAGAACAAACAGAAAACTCTGTGCAGGCTGAGAGTTGGGACAAAAACAAGGGAATTGGGAACTGACAAGGGAATAGTAACAAGTTTCTGATCGAGCCTGGGAACTTAGTACTGCAAGCCAAAATGGAGGAGAAATATGAGGTCACCACTACATCTTATTTGCAGAAAGATAAGTGCAATCTTGGGATTACCAGGTGAGATATTTCAGAGAGAAATGGGGACTTTAATGTCAGTGTATGAAGCATCAGCGAGACCTCGTCCCATTTCATACTCGAACTACTTTTGGTAATCCATATGAACTTTGAGATTAATTGAAATCACAGCAGATGGAGGGAAGAGGTCTGAGGTGAACTGAGAGTCATTTAGGAAAGAAGATTGAAAAGCCAGTCTGGTGTAGCTCAGCGAGAAAGGGAGACAAGAACCATCTCCATAAAAATACCTGAGTAAGGAGAAGTGAGCAAAACAGCTACTGCAATGAGAGCCAGTGCTGGTGCCAGAACATCTGGGGAAAGGTTCCTGACCAACAAGGACATGGACAGCCTGGGACAATCTCACAGAGGGGTTACAAAAAAACCCACAAAATTGTTTAAAGCCGGAGCATGGTCCTTTCATGAAAAGGACCATAAACAACATTATTCCTGGCACAACGGAGAACTGGGCTCTGTGATCCACGATCCTCCTGTGCTTGTAACTTTAAATTGCCTAATGGGACTGGAACAGCAGCAAAACAAAGCCTTTGGCCACTTGTTACTGGAGGTCTGTGGAATATTTTCACAGCAGTTGCAATGCCAGAAGCTCCAGTGTCCTGGCTCAACACCAACACATTCCTCTGCTATTTAAGTCCCCCCCGTGGTTTCACTTAGTAATGCTACTCTTTGCTCCCTGTCCAAAAATTGTGGAACAATGCTGTCTTTTTTGAGCTTAAAAATGTTTTCTATTTACTGAATTGCTCTTCAAAACGTAGTATAATTCACTCTAGGGTGTAACTGTGTTGCATTTTAACCTGCACAGAAATAGCATGTGCAAGTGTGGAGAGAGGATAGGAGAAAAAATAGCAATATAAAAATATCCTTATGACAACATTGAGCCAAAGTGAGAAATATTACCCTTATTTTACAGTAGGAAATTTTTGATTCTTTTATTCCATAAACAAAAGAGTTTGAAACCTTTCCTGTGAAAATACAGTAAGCAGGTGTGTTTTGGGGCTTTGCTTTCAGCTGTAGCTTTTAACCACTCTCAGGAAATTTGGTCTTGAATCTTATTTTATGAGCCTTTCAATGAAGTCTAAAGTTGAATTCTGGCTTTTCATCAAGATCAGAGAAAATTAATGACCCTGGCCTAAGGACCCTAATTTGCGCTGGCAGGCTTGGAGTTTGGAACAGTATGAATTTCCCAGGGTGGGTGTGTCAATGGCTGTTAACCTGCATTACCAGTATTGCAACAGATCCTGGATCCTCCCAAATGAGAATAATGGCATGTCCTATCCCAGATCTGTATCTATGGATGGCAGATATTATGTAAAACAAGGAATCATTATTATTATTATTATTATTTAATTATTGTAACAATCACCAGACAGCTGAGCTACTCCCACAACTGCATTAAGTATCACGACTAAAATATGCAACCCTTTTTAATTTCATCTTCTATGAGAAAAGTGGACTGTCATATTTCAACAGATGATTTTAAGCACATATTTCTCAGTAAGTATGTTGGAAAATACAGCTCATAAAATGTGCCTTGCTATTCCAGTTTTGTCTATATTCAGTATTGCAGCCAAGTTACACAGACACGTGAAGTAGCTCCAGACAAGATTGGGTCCTGGAGCAGCGCAGGTCGCATGGAGCAAAATATGCACTAATCTGCCCTCAGAGTGGGGTAAATCAGTTTTCACAGAGCTCTGCTTTAACAAGTTGCTTTAATATTTGGATGGAATTGGGTTAGAGATGGCTTGAGTAGAGCTGATTCTAAGCACAAGCCAAGTAGGCAGATTTTCAAGGGCATTCACCACCAGGACACAAAAGCTGCTGAGATAAGAAACTTTCTGCCTAATTTTGCTGTGCCAGAACCCTGGGAAGGGAAGGAGAGAGAGGTACAGGAGGAAGTTTTCCTGCTGGAGCTGCAGGAATAGCACTGCCTTCCCACCACAGCTCCTTCCCAGCCTGTGGCAGAGCCGGGCTGCAGCTCCTCTTCCTCAGGGTGGGGGAAGCTTTAGGTGTGCCCACCTTGGAGAGCTGGTGGGGCTGCTGAGGGCAGGGACCCCTCTCACAGCAGCAGTGCCTCATGCTGCCTTGCAGAGGGATGGGGACATGGGGGCTAGCAATAGCTATGACACCTTGGCCAGACCCTGCTCCCCAGGACAGGTTTGTTGCAGAGGAGCTTCAAGGGATGGGGTGAAATTTGGTCTCCTAGATATCCTGGAATCACCTTCTGAGGATAACAACTGAGGTGTTGAACTCAGTCCAGGTGTTGTAGCCAACAGTGCTAAGAAGCGCTGCAGTACTTTGAGCAGACAGGAGTTTCCTTAGCACTACAGGCTTTGTGTCCAGCCATTTCACTCTGCTGTCAGCCTGCCAAGATGTGATAAAAGTACCAATAAGGGCAGGCTACTCACTGCCAGGATGGAAGGCACTCCAGGCCAACCTGAGAGGACGATGAGTTTTCCTGGGCAAGGGCACTCCCACACTAGGGGCTGCACATAAAATCGCTGGCCACACTCTCCAGGAGCAGGTGCTGGTCCAAATCTCTGCAGATTTTTATTCCACTCCTCGGACTCCCTGACACCGCCCCTGCAGACTGTTTCAGGTGCCCACTCCTCGTCAACAATTTCAGCCTAATCAAGGCTGTATCTGTGCCAGCGATAGAGCAAAAACGGTGACACTTCTCTGGGACAGGGTGGAATCAGAATGCCCAGGGAGCCCTGGAAGGAAATTACTGCGAAGGAATCCCAGCACACCGGAGAGAATGGGAAACTTTACTTTCCCATGGGGAGGGTGGCCCGCAGAGCGCTCAGGGGCTGCGGCAGGGCTGTGTCCTGCAGCCCGCTCCCCCCAGAAAGTGTCCAGGAGGTCTCTAAGGGCTGCGAGCCGGCTCCAGGGGCCCCGGGCGCCTCCCGGCCCCCGGCAGCTGCCGCAGGCGGGACGGCTCCGGCCAGGAGAGGGAGCCGTGGCCCCGCGCACCCCGCCTCGCACCCCGCCTCCCCCGGCCCGGCCCGCCAGCTGCGGAGGGACCGAGCGGTGCCCGTGTTCGCATCCGTATCCGTATCCGTGCCCGTATCCGTGCCCGCCCCGGCCCCGCTGCCCCGGCCCCGCAGTGACCGCCGCGGGCGGCGGGACCGCCCCGAGCGCGAACGGAGCCCGGGGAAAGGGGCGGGCGGGGCGGAGCGGAGCCCGGGGGCGCGGATCGGGGACGACGGCGAGGAGGCAGAAGAGGAGGCAGAAGAGGAGGCAGAAGAGGAGAGCGCGGCGCGCCGGGCACGGCTGTGCGCTCCCCGCGTTCTCAGGTGAGGCGCGCTGCGCGGGGGTGCGCGGGGGATGCCCGTGCTCCTGTAGGCGTGGGGGGGGGCAGCGACCGGGGTCAGGGCGCCTGCCCCCCCCCGCCCCGCCCGTGAACTTCCCCGCACGCGAAGGGAAAGTTTGTGTCGGAGGAGGAGGATTCCAGCCCCGGCGAGGGGGGAGCGGGCGGCGGTGCGCAGCTGGCAGCGGCCCCCGCTCCTCGGCTGGCACGGGGGGAGATCGGGAAGAAGGAAGAGGAACAGCTCGGGAGAACCCGAGGAGCAGCGCCCGGCGGCCACGGGCGAGGGAGGACAGGTGGGCACGGTGAGAGGGATGGGGGAGCGGAGCGGGGGCGGGCGCGATGGTGCCGGCGACCCCCGCGGACCTCGCTGATCCCTCGGTGATCTCTCGGAGATCCCTCGGTGTGCGGGGACCGAGCCGAGCTGCGGGATCGCGGGTTTGTCTCCGCTGGCCCTGCGGCCGGGCTGGCCGTGCCCCCGGTCCCCGACATGCGGAGGGATTCGCGTTCGTTCGCTCCCGTGGGCCGTGGAGATCTGGGCATTCCTGGCTGGAGCACTGCACGCACTGAGAAATGCAACTTTAATTTTCATCTGGATTGCAAATTCCTGAGCCTCTGATATCTGCTCTCTGCTGTCAAACGGGTCTCTGAAATGGAAGCGGGGAGAGGAAGGGGTCAGGCTTAAGCCGTAGCATGGAAATAAAGTGGAAGAGACATGCCCAAGAAAGCAGACTGGAAGCGATGAGATGCTGGCAGCAAGATGGCCTTTGCTGTGTTTGGTGGGGGCAGCTGCCCCCTTATGTGAAGCAGTTTTTGGTGGGGGGGTGTATCTGGAGGGAAACTGGATGGTGTCCTGAAAAAGAAGGGGGAAAAAGAAACCATCAGGGCTGCACTGCTTCAAGTGTCGCTTTTCTGTGCCTGTGTCGCTTTCCCCTGTTACAGTGGCACTGCTTGTTCCTCGCTCTGGGCTGGTTTCTTGGAGTGTGCCTGTACAGTGCTTGGCACAACTGAATCCTGATCTTGGGGCCTTAGGATGTAAACTGGATTGTAAATGCCCTCTCACATGCACACTCTTTTCATCCTGACCTCTGTTATGTGAATAGCTGGTTATAGTCCTTGGATAAAATTCTGGTTGGCTTTACAGATCTTTTTTCTCTTAAAAAATGATGGATTTTGTTCCATGCATTCAGATTTTTGTCCTAGGAAAGGCTTTTCACTTCTGGGATTTGGGAGATTGCAGCAAGTTCCTTGTATTTAAAAAAACAAAACAACCCTATCTCCTTTGTAATTAAAAAGTATAATTTTCTTGACACTCCATTTTTAACCGTGCCCCTCTCAGGCAAGCAGAACAGTCACCCAACATACGCTTCCATACCTAGAAGGATTGTGAGGTGTTATTTATTAACTGTACTGTGGAGAGTCCGTATCTCATAACTTAGAGGGTCATTTATAACAGGTTGCTTTTGGCAGCTCTGGAAGATTTACTTGCTGTCTTGTATTCCTTGCAGGAGAAGCATCCCTTTTTTTCATGGAGAGCATCACTCCAGCCCACAGGCTCTCGGGTGGGCAGGCTTGGTGCTGGGAAGGGTCCTGCTTTCTGTCTCCATTGCTTGCCTGTGGCGAGCAGGAGAGGGCAAGCAGACTGGATTAAACTCTAATACTCAGATATTCTTCTTCCCTGGAAGTAAGCAAGGTGTTGTTGCTGGGAACACTTTGTCTGGAGGAGTAGCAAAGGATGTAGGATAATGAGGGACATGGAGAGTAAGCCTGTGAGGACTTGAGGTGGTGGAAGCCTGCAGGGCACTGCAGTGACTAGGAAATGTTAAGCTGGGAAGGTGGGAACTGCCGCATGGAGCTGAAGGGAAGGGGCTGTAGGGTGAGAGGTTGTGTTTTTAACTCCATGCCTCTGTGCAAGGCAGAGGGCAGGGCTGCATCCACACAGCACTGGGATTGTTTTCTCTGAGTCTCTGCTTCTAGCTTGAGTTCAAAGTGTCTGCATTTGGTATGATGCCTGCTGATGTCTGTCCATGCCTCCCCAGAGTCCAGAAGGTCCTCTGATCCCTCCAGGGTGTGGAAGGAAAGCTGGTGTATGAACACTTCTGGGCTCTCCCCTTCCAGGCTCTGTTGGTCTGTGCAGGTATTCTGCATTTGAGCATGAACACATGGGGTGGGGATGAGTACTGCCCTGTTCTGGGCTCCAGCAGCCTCATCCCCAGGGTCAGCTAGTGCTACCCAAAACCTACTGGCACCCAAAGCACACACAGGTAAGAGAGACTTGAGACGGTAGGGAGAGTGGTGTGGCAGCAGGTTGGATGGTGCCTGCATACTTAGAGGTGTGGAAAATGCCTCCTTGCTGCCTCAGAGCTATAATTTTAAGCTCTAAAATAAGCATTCAGGAAGAATGAGGCAGAAAGATTTTGTCCCAGCTTTATTCCTTCAAGACCTGCATGAACCAGATGCCAGCTCTAGGGAGGAAGCATTATACTCCTTCAGAATAAGAGGCCAAAATTTTAGATTTTATTCCTTCCTCTTGCTTACATTTGGGTTTCTCTGTTGGTTATTTTGGCAGGCTCATGATTCATATTTCTTTCCCCATCTGTCCTGGGTCTCCTCTCTTGTCAAGTGTCCTCCCATTTCAGCAAGACTCTGACTTGCAAAAACTTGCCACAAAGCCCTTGTGACTGGTGGTGTGGGAGAGGAGGTGCCCCAGCCTGGCTCTCGCAGCACAGGTTGCATTAGCCAGGAGACAGTTAGGAAGATTATATCAGCATGTGAATGCATTCATGTCTTTTTTTATTTTTTTATTTTATCATACAGTAACGGGGACTGCTTTGGGAATAAAAATAGAAATAGGGAAAAGCCTATATAAGCTGAAATCTGTGAACAGCGCCACGTTATCTGGGAACTAAAACACATTCTACAGTGGAGCTCTGCTCTCCTCCTTCCTCCCCTCTCTCTCTTGACACAGCTCACGGGTTTCAGTGCCCCCATGAGCAGAGCCTGTCTCCTCCGTGCTGCCACGGTGGCAGCTCTGTACGTGGCGGGTGGGAGCTGGAGCATCTCTGGCTGGGCAAAGTGGGCCAGATGCAAAGGCAGAAGGAGGCAAAGCTGGCTGCCAGGTGTGCCATGCTTGAGCTGACCCTTCTCCACACCCTGTGTGAGGCTCGGGGGCCGTGTGCAGGTGGGGCTCTGCCATCCACCGTTTGTAGCTGCTTTGTTCCTCTCCACCACCAGCAAAACGTGTGGCTGAGATTCACTGCTAAACTGGAACAAAGCAGCTTCTTCTTTTGGGAGGTATTTTAGGATTTCTCCCCCCCACACCAGTGCTTTTGCCAGGCAGAGGGCTAATCTGACGTTTCTCAGGCACAAGGCTGGTCCGTGTAGGGCTTTTGCACACGCCTGAGCCAGATGAGCTCAGGGAGAGTGCAGGGAGGGAACTGATCCGGGGAAGTCACTGGAAATGGTGCCTACGCTGCAGGGAATTGTGATCTTGGCCAGTGTGCTTACTGTGTTCAGCCTCAGAGGTCCCAATAAGACACATGCACAGAACATGATATTCATAAATTCAGAGTCTGATTTTGCAGAAAGCAAGACACAGGAAAATGAGTGTACAAGTGTATGTGTTTTGTTATAGGGTTCTCTAAAAATAGTTGCTTGTAAAACAATATCCTCACTACAAGTCAAGAATCGTGTCTTTAGTCAGTCCTTTGTTAATTTAACAGCTCTCAGTTTCATCAAATGGGAATATATCCCTAGGAATTCCTCTGACACAGGTTTCCCCTGAGTCTGGATGATTATCCAATTACACTTTAAAGAAAATTACAGCAAGGATAATTGGCTAAAGATAGAAGCATCTGAGAGTGTTAGGGAAAGAGAAGGAGAAAGTGTGAGAGAGTGAGAGCTTCACTTTCTCATATGAGTAAATGAGAATTATTTCAGTCCTTAACTTTTGCAGTAAGTGGATTCAAGGCCCCTGGTGTTTGGATCTCCTTCCTTCTTCTCTCCCTCCCTCTACTCTGTCTTGTTATGTGTCGACTTGATATTTAGATGAAAAAGTTATATTGATTCTCATGGAATCTTTTTACATTTACATGTGTTAACAAAAAGAGACTGTTAACTTAAATGCTCTATTTGCAGCAGAGAATAAGAGATTTCCATGAATCCTGGGCTCTGTCAGGGAAGTGGTAGGTGGCTCCTTCTCCTGGGAACACTAGGAAGATGCCAGAGAGCCGTTAGCTTGGAGATGCCACTCAGAGCAGGACCATCAGGAGCTACCAGCTCTTCCCAGCTCTCCCTAGGTGCCCTCAGACCCATTTCTGCCTGGCAGGAGCCCGGATGGCCCCGCACTCCCATCCCACACCCTTGGCGGGCATTGGCATCCCTGAGCCGCCGTGGCAGAGTTTCCAGTTGCTTGGGCAGCATTTGGGGCTGCCTTCAGGCCCACTCACTCTTTCATTCCTTGCAGCAGGGCTGGGCGAGCTCTGCTGTTTAACCCTTGCAGTGCTGCCCCGGCCGTGGCTCAGGGGCTCTGTGGGTGCTGGTGGCAGCTCCGTGGTGCAGCCTGGCCGTGGATGGAGCTGGGCTCCCCACGCAGCTCCCTGGACAGCTTGGCTCTGCTGCAGCTGAAGCACGAACACACGACATGAATCATTCACTTACACAAATACTTAAGAAGCCTCTTCAGCTTTACTGAGCCAAGGTGTTATCAGAATTAGAAGAGGGCTTTAAGAAAAGAGGAAAAAAAAAAAACCAACATAAGTTTTAATACCTCTCTCTTTATCTGGGAAAGCTGCTGGGATTGCTTTTTTTGTTTGTTTGTTTGTTTGTTTACCTCACAGTTTTGTTTAATCCCTTGAGTTACTGAAATAAAACTGTAGTGGAGTATCTTACCTCTCTTAGGCCTGATGCTGTTTATTTAGAGGAATGTGAGATGTTGCCAGTGTTCGGAGGAAGATTCTTAGGTATTTGATCAATTTGTGTGTAAAAGCTTGCAAAACTGTGACTTAAATGTTTATCTTTAGTGCCGACAGGATGTTGTGGAGTTGTTTAACTGTATATTTGTAACAATTATACTGCTTGGCAAGAAATACATGTTTTCTTCTCGGAGGGAATTTTTGTTGGTTTTTTTTTTTTGGCCTTTTTCTGCCTGTGAGTTGTGGTTATAGCTGCCTTTCTTTTCTCCTTTTACTTTTTGTTTTAGATGTAAATAAAGAGCTAATTACAGTTAATCTCAGTGTAAAGGAATGAAATTTTAAAGAGTGAAAAATAACTCCCATCTGTTGGATTTGCAGTAACGTTTTGGGGTTTGCCTTCTACTTGGAAGGATGCCAAAACTTATCTTGCTCAATTTAAAGTTTTCTTTGCACTATTTAAACTGGATTTTTAATAATTTATAAAAACAAACAGAAATGGAAATAGCTTTTCAAATTATGTTTGGTCATGTTCTTTATGTGGTGGTTGCTAAAATGTGAACACCTCTATCTGAAATGAGTTCAAATCCCACTGCCAAATTCTATAGGAACAGGTTGAAGACCTTCTGGAAAAGCATCTATTTTTCATAGTAGTGTATTGCATTTCTCTGTTTCCTGCCTGCTGAGGCTCCATGTGCCCAACTAACCAGCCCCAAAACCACTTGTTCCAAGGGAGCTGTTCCTTAAATAGTTATTATTTCAGACAGGCTCAGAACCCCATTTTTTGTGATGGGTATGTGCTACTTTTTGCCCCATCACCTCCACTGACTGTTGAGCTCAGGGAATTAATCCATACTTTGTGCTCATATGTTATCTTTCATCTCAGCATCTCTAAGCACTTTAGAGATACTAAGGTCCACTGCTGTGGTGTGAGATGGAGAGAGGTTGTTCTAAATGTGGCTGGGGAAACAGAGGCACAGATTTCAGAAGCCTCTACTAATGCACTCAGTTCATGGGACAACCATTTGTAAATTCTCTAATGCCTGATTATCAGGGAGGCACTACAGTTTTTCATGCACTGCATTTGGTGATTGGTGTGTGCATACAGATTACATGTACATTAGCCAGAAACTCATATTTCTACCCTAAACTAGAGACTTCTGAAACCTTCAGCCTTGGAGACTTATAGGAGCCTAGTAAATGGCAGTGTAAGGAGTACAAATTCCTAGTTATTTTTTCTCAGGTTGGTCCTGTTGCAAAAAGTAAAACCTCACTTCCCTCCCACCACAGTAACGTCCAGGCCCCCACCTACATGAATTTATTAGCAATCTGTTAAGTCAAAGCTCTGAGATGTGTAAAAAAATACTTAATTTGTCAGTAAGAGCCATGCAAATTCACTGTAATACAAATAATTGAATTTGTTCTGTTGAGAAATAGCCCCTCTTCCTTCAAGCACAGCTAGCTCCCAGCCCTTGTTTTTAAGAATGGATCTGGGTGGTGGGAGGATGTTGCTGCCCAGCTGGCAGGCTCTGGAGGTCTTGAGGGCACCTAGCCTTTCTGAATGAACACAGATGTGCTGCTGGATCCCAAAATGTGTTGCTCTAGCAAATTGTGCTGGTTGCATTTGAGCTGATGTGTTGGGGTGCCTGAAGGACAGAACTCCACTGGAATAACATCCCCGTGGACTGGGATGGGATTCCCCCATATCCGTTCTCTTGAAAAAAAATACCCACAGTCTCAGTGCATTTATCTTTCTCCTCCTTCCTTGTGCTATGTGGAATTTCAGGAGCCTGTTTAACTGTCTCCTTGGGAGGTTTCACACACACAGAGTCCCTGACCACAGGCCATAGAGAGATAGAAACACTTTTCTCCAGGTTTGCTGTGTCTTCCTTTTCTCCCACTTCACAGGGGAACAGTACCTTGCATTTCAGCCCTGTTGAATACTCCAGGAGGGTAATGTTTCCCCCTTATAAATTTTTTTTGCCCCCTTATCTGACAGGTGCAATGACTGTAGTTGCTGAGATGAGGTTTCAAAGAGCAGGAGGGAAACTCAACCCAGCTGCGTTGGTTTTGCACAGCCTGGTTTTTGGTGGTGATGGGTGGGGGAACAGAGGTGGCTTCTGTGGGAAGGTGCTGGAGACCTCCACCATGTCCAGCAGAGCCGGTCCCTGGTGGCTCTGAAGATGGGCAGGCTGCTGGTCAAGGCTGGGCCAGTTGGAGAGGTTGGTGGTGCCTCTGTGGTAACGTTTTTGGGAAGAGGATCAGGATAAAGTGGGGCAGGCACAGTTTTCCTTCCAGTCAGAGAAGAGGAGGTGAGAACATGTGAGGGAGAACAACATGGAGACACCAAGATCTGTGGAGAAGGAGGGGCAGGAGGTGCTCCAGGTGCCAGGGCCGAGGTTCCTCTGCAGGCCATGGTGAGACCATGGTGAAGCAGCTGTGCCCTGCAGCCCCTGGGGATCCATGGGGGATGCAGAGATCCACCCACAGCCCCTGGGGATCCACAGGGAAAGCTGTGCTCCAGTGGGAGATCCAGTGGAGAGTGAGGGCCCTGCTTCCAGGCTGGAGCAGCCTGTCCTTGGTGTGCTGCACCCCATGGAAAAGTGACCCATGCTGCAGCAATTTTGGAAGGACTGCTGCTCGTGAGATTGGACCCACGCTGGAGAAGTTCCTGGAGAGCTGTCTCCCATGGGAGGGACCCCACAGTCTCACAGGGGATGGACTCCTCTCCCTGAGCAGTGGGAGAAAATCTTTGTGATGAACTGATGCAGAAACCTCCATGCCCGGTCTCCCTGTGCTGTTGGTGGGAAGGAAGGAGAGGTTGGGGGAAAAAAGGTGTTTTAAGGGCTTACTTTACTGCTTATTATTCTTCGCTGATTCTGTTAGTAATAAATTCATTTGCAACTTAAGTTGAGCTGTTTTGCCATTGAAGTGTTTCTCCCAGTCCTTATCTCACTTTGTTAATTTTTTTTCCCCTCTCCCTTCCTTTGCCCAGCTGTGGCAGGGGAGGGTGAGTGAGTGGCTTTTGTGGGTGCCTGGCACTGGGCCAGTGTCAAACCATGACACCAACTTCCCAAAGACACTCAGTGATTACCTCCTCTCGATGCAAAGATGTGAGCCAGCCCAGGGCTGGGGTCAGCACAGATTTGAGGATATGAAGGCATCTGCTTCCTGGCATTGAAGGTGCTCAGAAATGAAAATTTCAGAGGCTTTTCAGATTTTTGGCCCTTTGCAGCAGGGCTTTAGTGCATAGCAGTATTTCCTTGTGTCTCTGCACCTCATAGCCTTTGGAAATGTCAGCAGTGCATGTATTGCCTTTTGTTTGTCATTCAGCTGGAGGAATGAATTCATTGCCCTTGTGAGATCAATCATATTCTCCCCAAATAATTAATATTGATGACAGTCACAGCACACTGCTGCCTGCAGCTCCATCTCAGCCTTCCCACTGTGTGGGTGCTGTGGGTCAGAGAGCAGACTTTCTCAAAGGAGGCTCCTGGACTTCAAATTTCAGGGTGCTGTTCTTTGAAGGTTGAATTTCAAGCTGCACTGATGGGGCCAGTGCAGGCAGAGCCTGAGCAAGTTCCTTGTGATGGTGCAACTGAATATTTGCAGAAGGAAACGTTAGAGACATGGGGAGCAAAGGAAATACACACATCACTGTGGGGGAAGGATTGTCTCACTTGTCTCACTTTTCCTCCTTTTTTCTGTGTGTACACAGCTTTTTCTAGTCCCCTTTGCAGAATGGAACTATACTATGCTGACCAGAAGGGGACAGGTGCTCTCATAGCCACCATGAGGGCCAGGTGGGTGTGTTGGGAATGTGGAGGGCTGGAAGAACCCCTAGAAAACTGTTTTTAAGTGAAGTGCTGTCTTGGGGGAGGCTGCTAGCTCCTGGGCTTTCTATTTTTATATTCCTTTAAATTGATTGATGTGTAAAGCACACTTGGAGCAGCCTGTCTGAGCTGCAGGACAGGGATTGAAGCATCTTGATGTCTTATTCTTGTTTGCTTTTACTTATAAGGTTAAATGGGATTAAATTAACATGATTAATATAAGTACTAGGTGTGAAAATGCTGTGTGGCCCAAACTTGAAAAAGAAAAATTAATCTGACTTGCTTTTACCCTTGAATATGTTGCTCATCCCAGGATACCCAGAGTGACTTGAGGAAATCGTTCTCTTACGCCTCAGGAAGAGCTGGGGCTTCCACACTGGCAGCAGCGTGGGTAAACCTGATAGTGATGCTGGAGACATTGCAGTTGTTTGAGGAATTTGTGGCACCACAAGAAGGCAGATTCTTGGGAAGTGAGAGACAGTGAGGATGTGCTCTGGAGCATGGTGGTGGTTGGAGGATTTTTGCCTGTTGTGTTCCTCTCTGGAGGAACAAGAAGGGAAAGATATTGTCTGAATATAGAGCAGCCATCCTGGGAATCTGGTCCTCAAGCACTTAGTGCTGTGAGGGGAGGAGATGAAGGAACAGGTATGCAGCTGCCAGCAAGGGCTTGAACTTAAGAAACTCTTGGAGTGTTTTTGACACTGAGAGCCTACTGCAGGTGATGCTGAGCAGGGCTGGGTGCAGCCCCTGGTGTGGCAGGGGAGATGTGCAGTGGGGCTGGTTGGACCAGGCTGGGCTTGCAAGGAGACGCCTCCTGGGAAAGCTGCTCTGGAGTTTGAGAGTCCTGAGCCTGTCCTGAAAAAGGCATTAAGCCCATCTGAAAACCTGCTCAAGTCTGGATTGTATCCTCTGGATTTAGAGACTTGTGCTGAGCTAGCTTGGGGCTGCTGCTGTGCAATCTGTTGCACAGTGTGGATGTGTTGCTGTGTCCACTGGGGCAGTAGAACAACCTCCTAGGGAGGGTACTGGAGCTGCTTACATTGTAAAACCATTAAAAAGGTCAGCAGGCTGAACGTATAAATTAAATGCTTGTTGTCAGATGTCTCCAAGTGTTCCATGACACTTAATTGGAACTTTTCCAGTGAAGGGGGGAACCTCACTTTGGATTTCTTGAATCTTCTCAGCTCTTTGAGCCACACTGATTACAGATTTCTATTTTTCTGTGCAAAGATCAGTTTCTCCGTTTATTTTGCGGTAGCACAATACGTGCATGTTTCTCAGAACTCTCCCTTCACTACAACATAGCTGTCCAAAATAGAAGCATTGTGTCGGGCTTCATGGACGATCTCAGCTCTCTTTGAAGCACGGCTGGAAACTTTTCATTCCCTGGCTATTCACACATAAAAAATAGCCTGTCTTAGCTGGATACCTTTTGCTTGAGCACAGAAGGGCTCTTGTAGCTTATGGTTGAACTGCTCGGTGGCCAGCGTGGATCCATTTGTAATCCGTGCTGTTTGATTTTATAGCTGTGGCTCTACTTGCCCCTCTCCAGCCCACTCCACAGATCTCTAGGCAATAGTCCCAGCTGCTTGTTTGACTTGGCCAGGTGTGTATATTTTGTAGAGGTGACAGAGAGCTCGTTTATTTTGGATGTATGAAATGTAGTGTGTTCTGCCTGCTAAATTGGTGGCAGAGTATTATCAGTGGCACCCTGGACTCCAGCAGAGCAGTGTGCAAGATCTGTAGCATTTCTGCTTTTCCAGCTTCTGAGAGGACCCCAGGAGAACTGCAAAGGAAAGCAAGGGATTCCAAATTTCTTCAGGTACATTTTCAAGCCCGCTGCTCCACTTCTCTCCCCATGTTTAGATTGTACTTTGTCTTTTGAGAGGGAGAAAAAAAGCTTCTTTCTCTGAATTGTCATTGTTAGCATTAAATCTGCTAAGCCAAAAGAGTGCCAGGAGATGGTATCTAAATGCCAATAGCAAATCACAAACTCCCTGCCTGGAAATCTCGCCTTCATTTCCCAAACATTGGCACTGGCACAGGTAAATTTTGCACTACCAAGGAAACTCCCAGGAATGACTCACTGTGAATGAAAGTCTCCACACTTTTTCCCGAGCCTCTGAGCTTGAGGGGAGGCTGCTGCCAGCTCTGCCCTCGGGAGCTCTTGGAAGGGCAGTGTTGCTTCTGCAATTTGTGCTGCTCTGTTGAAGGAGAAATAGCTTGGGATCACCTCCCATAGTGACTCTGGAGCATCACACTGCTGTGCTTGTTCATCCACTTGTTGGGGATTTTGTAAAATGTCATTATTAAAAAGCCATCAGGCCACAGTCCTGGGCCTGGATGTGCAGGCAGGAAGCCAGGGAGGGGCTGTGGTGGGGGACAGGCAAATGGAGCACCTTGGATGCCTGGTGTCACGTCCTTGGCTGGAAGTGAGCTGCCTGAGCCACTGGTTAAGAATACTATTTACAGATTTTCTTGTATGTTTGGTTTTGGTTTGGTATTCTTTCCCTTCAATGTACTCAGTAGCCCTGGGTGTAAAGCTGTGTGCCAATGGCCAGGTCTGGCCAGGCAAGGCAGAAAATCCTTTGTGCTGGTGACAGGAGATACCTCTCACCAGGGCAGCTTTCCATCTGACTCCCACTAGTTTATTTTTTTATCCCCTCTGCAAAAGCAGGTGTGTAATGCCTGCTGTGATTCTAGCTAGTGAAAAGCTTTCAGGCTGCTCAAATTTCAGCATTTCCTTTGGTTCTGATGACATAAATGACTTTTGTAATAGAAACATTTCAGAACAAATTCCTTTCAGCCCACTCTGCTGTCAGGCATGCGATGGCCTGGTGAGTGCAGCTACCCTGGCACAGGTGGGACCCAGCATCGATTCTGCAGGTCCCTGCCTTAGATGTGTCACCAGTGGATGCAGTGACTGGGTCACACCTATGGCTTCTGTCATATCCCTGATTGCAGGGCAGGCTTTAGCTCTGCTTGATTCCTGCTGAAATGCGCCTGGCTGTTTGGGAGCTGCTGCCGAGACAAATCGGGCTCCCTGCCCTCAGGAGAGATGTGAATGTTTGTTCTGAGGACAGCGTTGGGGGCCCTCTGGTCAATGTGCCTGTGTTTGAAGTGATGAGTGTGGCGTAGCATGCACGAGAGCAGGCAAAGTGCTGCGAGCTGCTTTTGGTGCTCATCATCAAACTGCTGCTGGATTCCTCCCTGCTCTGCTCCTGGCAGCCATCTGGGGATGAAAATTGTAATGAGTGTGGTTATTCCTCCTGCGGGGTAAAAGCTGGACTTCCAAAACCCGTGGCCTGTCTTTCTGCCCAGGTGTCACATTCATTTTCTCTGGAGGGCTGTCCCTGGGACTGACCAGCTCTCTGCAGAAGGGGCCCTGCTGTGGGCAGGACAGAGGGGGGACCTTGGGCACACAGCAAAGGGCAGTGCCAGGCAGTGCCCACGTGGCCTCTGGAGGAGACATGGGGTCAGAGACACTGCGCAAACCCTGGCTAAGTGGCACCATAAGATGGTTTATGCTACAGTAATCCACCTTTTGTCTGACTTACTCCTGCACATACTGAAAAGCAAAAGTGTTTCCTGGAGGGCTGAAGGGCCTTTTCCCATTTTCCATTAGTGTTTTTGATGTTACTTTTCTGCAGCTGCTTTTTCAGGCTGCCCTTTGTCTGCCTTTTGGATTCTTTGAATTTACTTGAACTATGCATCTATTTTTTTCCATAAGAAAACGCAGCACACTCATCGAGCAGCCTTCTCTGGTGCTGCTGGGTGATGATGCAGGGAGCCAGGGCTTGTGGGCACGCTGTGATTGGGAGCAGAGAGCCGTGCCCCTTTCTTGAGCACCAGCTCTGCTCTGCAGCCCATCAATCAACCTTCGAGTCCATATGGCACAGAACCAAGGCATTTCCTAAGCTAGCCCACTCCGGATTTTGACAGCCTTCCTGTTGTCTGTTTTGGGGCTCTCAAATGCTCTTGAGTTGGGACAGAATTACAGAAAGAAAACAGTATGAAAAACCTGCTTTGGCTGAAATGATTTAATAACTTTTTTCAGAAACTGCTTTATTTAATATTCCCTTTCAGTCAGAGCACTTAGTGGCAAGGTTCTGAAGGGTGCTTTTGTTCTGCAGGCCGAAGTGTGACTTCTCAGTGAAAAGCAGAAAACCTATCAGCTCTCCCTAGAGGCCTGTGGTTAGGAGGGACAAAGGCATTTGTCTTGGAAAATGCAGCATTGTTCTGTAGAATTGGTAGAGTGTCTTTGAGAATAGGTCTGCAGTAGTTACTTTGAGTGCAGTTCTCTTCGTTAATTACTTGACTTCTGTCTTTGGTTTTATAATTATTTGGAGAGTGCGTGGGCTTTGCAGGGTCCATGCTGCTAAAGGGAGGAGGGAATTATGCCTTGCTGAAGTCTGTTTGACAAGAATGTTTTATTAGAAGATGTTTTATATAAAAATATTCACGTTATTTTCTGACATAAAGGCCACTTGTGACCAGTATGAAATGAAAAAATCAAACCTTTCCACCCTCTTTGATATTAAAAGCATGAGACACTTCCATGACTGTGCTTCCCCCCACCCCACTTTTCTTTGCTCCTCAGTAGACAGAAGGTGAAAGTTTGAAGAAAAAAGTGCTCAGGAAGGAAAAGGGAACAATTTCTGATTCGAAACAAAGTGAACATTTCAAGATAAATTCCTTAAAAAAAAATTCTAGCAAGGGCTGTGATGGATCATTTTCCCTAACCGCTCTATGAATTATTATTAAAATGTTAATTTATGGAGACATTAAGAACACCTCAGAGTATATTGGTCTCGTGAGAAGTTCCTGGAGTGCTGAGGATGTATCAGAGCTCTCCAGCTACCTTCTGGCTGTTTTCTAGCTGCAGTGTGATTTCTGAGCTGGTAAGCTCTCCTGCTCACTGATTTTATTCCTGGCTCCCTTTAGCATTTCCTTTTATTTTTATTTGCACTGGGTGGATGCAGCTGGGTGAAGCCCTGTGCTGCAGCCTGGGTTTGCACTCCCTGGCCTCTGTCTCCTTTGGCTGCAGCCACATAAACTGGAGTTTTGGTGCAGTTCTACAGAATTGCGCAAATTCATCCGACGCCACTGGAGTTGCATCACAGCCAGGAAAAATGGTGACATGTTCTGTCCTGTCACGAAACACAGAATCACATTGCTGGGAAAGGTTGAGAAAACTTCTGTTCCTGGCATGACCAGGGTGGGTTGTAGTCCTGTGGTGTCCAGTTCTTAAGGGCATTGCAAAACCTACCCCTCTCTGCAATGGGATGCAGTTCTCTTCTGTGTCACCACAGGGCTGCTGTGGGAAGACCTTTTTCTTTGGGGGATATCACAGGTTTGGGGCTACTTGGTTTTGGGTTTTTTTTTTTAGTAATTGTGTGCCATAGGAATGGAGCTGGGCTGGCAAATGCTGGTGTGGTCAGGGCATCCAGAAAGTTGTGATGCTTCCCCTTGACCAGCCCTTGGCTCTGTGTGTGTCCCTTCCATGGCCCCTTGCATTTTGTGTCGAGTGGGAGCAGCCAGGGCTGTGGTCAATTGTGTCCCTTTTCTGTAATGGAGAAATTGCTGTAATCTGACAGGCTCTGTGTCTGTCTGTCTCCACTGATAAGATCTCAGGAAAGCCTGGAATGAACCAGAAGTAAATCACTCTATGTGTAAGGCTTCTGATTTTATAGCTAGGTAGAGCAAGGAAAAAAGGACTTTCCTACTAGTGGGCAGAGCATGGAAATCTTGGATACCTTGCTCACGGGAGCAGAGACCTGGTGGCTCTGTGAGGCAGCTGAAAGGAGCATGTTCCTGTGAGCATAGCTAATGGATGTAAATATTAGCTCGCTGCAGAGTTCATGTATCACCGAGTGAAATGTTGTAGTTTATTTTGGCCTCAAGCCACACAAATGGCCTTGCTCAATACAAGGAAAACTCATCCAAAGTCTGTAGTTGTTCCTGCTTGCTTCGGGGCTGAATTCAGTCTGATTTGTGCAAAATGCAGGAGAGAGTCACTGGAAAATAAGGGTGAGTTAGGACACGCTGTGCATTTAGCTAATGACAAATGGAGAGGGAACCATGAGGGATCTTTATTATGGGAATGATTCCCCGCCACTATTTACGCCCCCTCTCTTCAAGCATCTCAATTACCAAAAGTTCCTAAATTCCTACCAGAAGTGTGGCATGTTGAATCTCTCTGTTCAGTCTAATGGCATAAAGATGTTTTATCTTTCTTCAGCATTTCCAAGGGGTAGGAGTACTTAATGTTGTTTCTTCCCTATGGAATCTTAAGTAACATTGGGAGCTGGTTGTAGGTGGCAATAGAGAGGGGTTTGATAAGCAGCTGGCATTTCAATTTGGAGGAAGGTGGTAGGGGATGATCAGCCCTCTCAGCTGGGCCCTGTGGGAAAAAAGCCCTTACTTTCTTCCTTGCTTCTTGACCATTTTTGAAAGCCTGATGGCTTCAGAGGCAGTGTGCAGCCCTTTCCATGGACTGTGCTGGGAAGAACAGGCATGCTTCAGATTTTCTTTGTCTCTTTGAGATGTGCCCAGCAGAGGGAAGGCATCGCACAAAGGCTTTTCAGATGTAAGCTCTGAAAAGGAAGGATTCAATATCCGCTGCTGGGTTTTGAGTAGTGCAGTTCACGTGTTGCATTCTTGTTAATCTCTGCAATCTGTACAATCTTAGGTGTTCTCTGCTTATGCACAATGCCCTTCTGTGTACTGCATATATTCTGGACAGGTTTTTGAGGGACATGTTTAAGGGAGCTCTGTGGCTTCTCCCCCCACACTTTCAGTGCACCCTGATGGAGCAGGTTTCTCTGTCTTCTCATGAGCACATTCCTGACAGTATCACCGTGCTCATTACTGCATCTGCCTGGCAGAGCTGAGATGCTTTGATGGAGTTCAGCCTTTTAACCATCTCTTCTCCCTTTGTGATCTGACAGCACCCAGGAATATCAAATGTGACCTTAACCCCTTTAATGAGAGCATCTAGTAGATGTCAGTTTTCATGACTACCAGCTTATAAATTGCATCCTGAAAAACCTAGAAACAGAGGGAAATTTAATTCCAGTGAGTGAGCAGCTCTGAGAGCTGAATGCCAGATACTGGAGCGGGCAGCCAGTGAAACGCTGGCAGTGTACATTTATCTCAAATTGCAGGAAATTGTGTTCTGTAGCAGGAATGGAAAAGTTTGGGATTGTTTTTTGCTTATCACTGCTGCTTAGAAAGTCTAAGCCTTTGTTTAGATCATTTCTAAAAAGTGTACAAACCTGGCGCTTGTTTACCTCCTGCGAGTTCCAAGGCGGGTTTGACTGGGAAGAGCTGGTGAGGCCGTGTTTTGCCTCCAGTGCCTTCAGGAGCAGGCTGAAGCAGGCAGCTGGCCCCTTTGCAGGTCACTGGCAGCAGACCTTGCCAATTCGGATTGCTCTGGTGTGGCTGTCCCGTCAAAGTGTCGAACACGTGTTCGATGTGCCGCAGCTGCCGCGAGCGCTCTCTGCACTTGTTAGAGATGAGCAGAAGGAGGTCTTGGCAAAGAACCTTCTTTTGGGAATCAAAACTCGGGATTTGTAGCCTCCATTTGACTCCTTGTGCTCCTTGATACACTCTATTTCGGTGAGTCGAGTCAATGAGCTGGGCTGTCCTCTTCAGAGCCATCACCTCCAGGCTTGGCAAGCTGCCTGCAGGAGGAGTGATGCTGACATGAGGGTGCTGTTCTTAAGGAATCTTAATGAAATAAAACAGGCATGTCCCAGAATTAAAGGGTCACTGGGTTGATGGAGGTATAAGCACATTTACTCAGAGTTTAAAAATGGCCTGCAGTGATAAAGCAGTGTTAAATAACCAGGTCTGTGTGCTTTGTCTACCAGGATGAAGATGGTCAGTGTCCTGCTGGTTTCACTCTGGCTGTCCATGGTCACCCTCAGCAGAGGCTCAGGTAAGGATGTGGACTGTGATGGATTCACTCACTTACTGTGCATAGAAGAAAACTGTCTCCAGTGAGTTCTGAACATTCACAATATTTCTGGATTAAATGGTTGTGTGTAAAATACTTTAGTAAAATGCATGAGCACAGTGTTAGCTCTAGGGGGGTGTTGTACAATGCCCTGTGTAGAGAAAACCAGTGTGGTGTGAGCAGGCGCATGAGCAAATAGCAAGAGCACCTCGACCTAAAAGTGCTTTGCAAACTCAAAGTGTCCCCTTTGTCAGTATCATTATTGCCCTTCTGTGAGGGGTGAATCCAGGGCTTGGCCCATGGAGCTGCCTTATCACTGAATTGCAGGAAGGACCCAGGCTTGAACCTGACCTCTGCTATCCCTGGTTGGATCTGGAGGGGACTGAGATTCAGCTCTCCAATTCTGACTCATGCCTCAGCAATGCAAGGGGAGAGGGGAACTTCTAGAGTAAGAGGAGCTCAGATACCCGTCTCACTGAGTCACTTTCCTGACAGGAAATATGTTGTCATGCTCGCAGCTCCTCTGGCACTCGTTCAGCCCAGCTCTTGTGAAGAGGCAGATTGTGCATGTCTCGGCTCCGGACTTCCTATTTGGGGGTGGAAGGAGACAGCATGATTTGCAGGAGGCAAGTGGAAGGGGGGAGGGAGGAAAGAACAGGAGCTGGTTTTATGGGGGGGAAATGTTCAGAAATAAGGCCTGTGCAGGGATTTGATGAGTCTGCCCGTGAACTCTTGTCCCTCTGCAATGCTGGCAAGCAAGCAGTTACAATATACCCGGAGCAGATGAACAGCTCTTCTGTCATTCTCTCTTGGACCACACTGAATTATTGTGGGCCACATCCACAACGTGCACTTCAGCAAGGTTCATCTCAGTGCAGTGTTCATGCAGAGGCTGAAGCCTGGGAGGTTTTTCTCCTTGGGCTGCCCAAGGGCTGCAGGCACTCACAGTAGGCTGTGATCTTTAGTGGGGGATGTCCCGTCCTGGCTAACAGGGGCTGGGTGGAAGTGGTGAGCAAAGGAGAAAGAATACATGGCCTAGGTCTCCTCCACCGAGCCCTAGGTAGTAGGAGTGCCTTGGGAAGGAGGGACCCAGCAACATGGATCTCAGCTGCTTGCTGGGAAAATCCCCGCTTTGCTTGTGCTTCTGGACGAGCTGTTCTGCTCTCCACCAACGCAACATCCTCCTCCTGCTGAGACAGCATTACAACACCCCACGTGCAGTCATCTTGGGTTTTTGCAGAAATGGGAGGTAGGTGCAATTGAATCAGGATTGCCCAGGAAGTGTTAGAGCAGCTCTAAGAGCTGACGCAGTCGGCTGGGAAGAAGCTGATTTCAGTCAGGTGAAATGAGCACCCTAGCATTTGGGTCACACAGGCTTGTGCCAATTGATCTGACAGAACCAGAACCCTCTATGCATTTCTGCAGGGCATTTAGTACTTCTTAAATATTTCTTTAGCAGAGTTTTGCTGCTCAGGATGACCAGAACCCTTATAGAGTCCAGCAAGACTGTAAGTCAGGGGGTGATACATGAGATGTGTGATCAGTTAAAATACACTTCTGCAAATCCACTGCAGTGTATGCATTTAATTTCCTGGCCGTCTGCGGGTGTCAGACACACTTTTCAGTTCAAAGCTTCCTTTTTGTGCCATGGACTTCATAAACCAGTTTGGGCTGTCAGAATGCCCTTTGTGATTCATGATGGGCTTGGATGGCTGTTTGTACTTGAATGGAGGGGCAGCCTTCTGTGCAGCCCTCTGTTGCACTGCAGGGTTTCCTGGGACTGGCACCAAAAGGAGACTGGAGCTCAAGTTTCACCCTTGCAAAGTCACAAATACAGAACAGTATGGGAGACTGGCCTTGTTCTGGAAATGTTAAACCTTTTTGGCTCGCTTTTCCTTCTTGAAGCAGGGCATGTAGGTGTGGGGAGCAGAGTTGAGATTATCTGGAGTGAATGCAGAAGGGCTGTGCACAGTCTACTGCTGCCCTGGTGGTCACCTAATACCAAGCAGCACCATGGGGATGGGTAGCTCTCACTGGGGAAACTGTCTCCTGGTATATTTAACATGTGTGATTTGGTAGGGATTTGTCATTTCAGCTGAGTCCTTTTCTGTGCTTTGACTGTTAAGTCATGTAGTGCTGTGTTGTTTGGACCAGATCTCTCTCCAGCCCAGGCTGGACTGAGGAAGGCTGGAGGCAGGGACGGGAGTCTTGTTGTGGTTTCCTGCCACTTTTCCTGCCTCTGCCATCCTTCCCAGTGGAGCAATTGTCAGCAATAGTTATAATACTGACCAGGGACTGCCCAAGCCAGGGGTACCAGCTCTGCTGAGTCCCAAGCTCTGTGAGCTTTCAGAGGAGAGGCGTGGAATCAACACTTGCTAAATTTCAGCTCTAAAATACCAGCACTGCTCTGGCTGCAAGTGGCCTTTCCATCCAGTTAAGCCACTATGGCTGTCAGTCTCTCTGGCAGTGCATCAGAAAGCTTTAGCATTATGCTTCACCCTACTTCCTACTGGAGAGACAAACCCACAAACTTTATTTCCCCTCCAGATTTTGCCTACAGCACTCTGGCTCTAAACATCTGTTCTCTGGGCTCTGCTGTTTCTGCTGCGTATGGAGGCTGGTGCTGAAACAAAATCAGTTGCTGAAAGGGAGGTGCAAGCTGTACAAGGGAAGAAATGTGATCTGAGTAGTGTAGAGTAAAAGATGTAGAGCCTGAGACTGAATTGGTGCCTGAGTCTTCTATTCGCTCATGCTGAATGCGTGGGCAAATCCTTTCCTAGTGTTGAGAATATACACGATCTGCAGTGCCTGGGTTTAAATTCCTCACTCGTGACCTTTGGGTCAGTGTTTGCAGTGGTATTCAAGGTCTTCTGCTTTCCTTGCCTAACTAAGCCATCCTTCAGATGGAACTCATGTTGTAGGGTGCTTAATGAACCCAGATGTTCTGATAGCCAGGGAAGGATAACAAAAACCAATGGGTCTGGTCATACAATAGTTTCTTTGGCACTACTGAAGTCATATAAATATACTCTGGCTTAAAAGAGATGAAAAACCAGGTGGACAAAGAACATAACAGCTAGTATGAATACAGAATAATGTTATCTTCTTATTTCTGAACAGAGCTGGCCAATGTTAGATATCAACTTATTTATAAGATGTAGCTGAAATTGTACTTCTTGTTCCATTTTCTTTCTCTCTGATAACTGGGCTTCTCTCCCACCCTCCAAGAGTTCTGAGCTTTTGCAGGGTGAGGGCTGGGGACATGACCATGGTTGGGAGTATTGTTTTAGGGAATTGCAAAAGCAGAAAAATATTGTTGCCAGGAGAGGAGGAGCAGCCTCATGCTGATTATCTAACAGACCCATGTAGTGTGAGCAGGTACCTGCTGTGCATAAGTAGCCCTTTGGTGGGGGGAATCATCATGTTTGCACAGGAAATGCCTCTGTAGCTCCCTTGGGGGCTATCAGACAGGCTGTGTGGTAGGATGAGCCCAGGACTGGGCCAGAATAGTACCCCAGTGTGGCAGGTAGTGGCTGGAAGGCAGCCAGGAGCTTCTCTCCTGGGAGCTTTATTTCAGGCTTTGCTGTTCCTTGCTGGATTGTGAACATGTCTATTTACACTCCCCCATATCAGAGGCTTTCAGCTACTTTGGTTTTGTCTGCTCTGAAGTTGGCTCCAAAGTGCCAGATGCCACCAATACTTCTGGGTTCAGGTGGTGGCTGGAGCAGTGGAGTTCTGGCTGCAGTGAGAAAGAAACAGAGGTCTGGCTCCAGAGGTCAGAGCCACTGCCTGCACTGTCTCTCCTGAGTGCTGAACTGCAGTGTGTGTCTCTCTCACACTTAGCAGAGAGGCAGAACAGTTGCTTTTGGCCAGGGGAAATTTGCAGATTAATAAATTACTGTCTGTAAAACACTTTGAAGATGGAAAGCCCTGTACAGCTCCTCAGGATTATTACTGTATGGCTCTTATGCTACTGATGGGGTTCCAGTGGCCTTATTTTCCTTATGATTTGTGACAGCCCCAGAAGCTGAGAAGCTTATTTTAGTGTGTAAAGTCAAAAGAAAAATAGATTAAACTGCATTATTGTTTTCTAAAGAGACCAAATCCCTCCCCCACCATCATCTCCTGGGATTTCCTGACTTCCTCCTACTCTTCCAATCTCAGCTTCTTGCTGTCCTAATTTAGGATGTGATTTTATAACCATCCATACCCATCTGTGAGCTACTGTGGTTGTAGAAGTTTATGGCACTTGAGGGCATGAAGTCATTTGACACTGAGGGTGTTGAAAGGTGCACAGCCCCGGAGTGGATGGAGATAAAACCCATGGAGCAGGGCTGACCTGGGTGCAGACGTGTCCCCACAGCCGCCAGCCTCCCTCCACACCAGCCCGCTGAGGAGATAAAACCTCACGTCTGCTTCTTGTCAGCTGAGGAAATGGGTTGTGAGGGGGGCAGGCTCTGTGCAGGCATCTCCATGGTGTGACCTATCTGCATTGAAGAGCAGGAATGTGTGGAGGAAAGCAGCCCTTTTTGGGTGTGTTGCTGATATGGTATTCACCAGTCACTTTTGCTCCTCTGTGTGTATCAAATGGGGCATCAGGGAGCTGTCACATCCCCCTCCCACAGCCCAGAGCTGTGCTCTCACTGTCAGATGTTTTGTGGCACCCAGGTGACCCTGCTGAACTCTTGGACCTTGCAGTGCATTTTATTGCCTGCTGTGTTTGATCAGCTCCCATCCTTACCTGAGGACAACTGCTGCAGCATCTTCGTGATGCAGACATCCCTGTGGGATGGACAGGGAAGAATTGCTGACTGTATATTAAAGCAGGCAACACCTGGCTAAGTGTGGTAACTGGGCTGCAAGGGTTTAGCTAAGCAAGCCTGTTGGCAGAGCCAGGAGTTTAGGCTGGACCTTGTCAAGTCCCAGTGTGGTGTCCCAGGCACACGAGAGCCCCTGCCAGCTTAAGCACAGCTCAGCAGTGATGCTGATCAGATAAACCCCCTTTTCATGTTGCCTCTCCTACAGATGACTTTGCAATGAGAGCAATGGGGTGTTCCATTTCCTGTACTTATCCTCTTCCTATGCTGCTCTGCTTTGCTTCATGCAAAATTTTTCTCAATGAAGTGGGATGGAAAGTAGCTGTTTGCTCTTCTTATCCTTCAGGGAAGCAGTTCATGCCCCTACCTTTATCGTTTTGATCTCAAATTTAAAGAAAGCCTCCAGAAAATTATGTCAAGCTTGCTAGAGAAATCTGAATATAAATTCTTTTTTTTTTTTTTTTTTTTTTTTTGGCCCAGTTGCTGGAGGTAACCAAAATACTCTGCCACATGCAGTAAACAGCTTTATGCACAGATAGAGAGTGAAGTCACAGAGCTCACTGTGGAGGAGTTCTAAGAGACACAAATAACGACTACCCAATGTTGCAGGCTGTGCTTGATGAGATAAGGAGATTCAGAGTCAGAAGAGCTGGGCTCCATTACAGAATCATCGTTTTTTGGATGTCTTGCTTTGGCTGTTTCCCCTGAAGTCAACAGAAGTTTATTCAGTCAGCTTGTCTTTCATGACTTTCACAGAGGCAGGTTTTCACACCTGTTTAAATTAGACATCCAGGGTCTAAAGTTAATCAACCACAACGTACAAGGGCTTTTCAAAACTGAGCCATTCTGCAACAGAAAGTCCTTTTCCTTCTTTTCTCAGCTGTCCTACCTGTCCAAATTATAAAAGAACCTGGGGTGACAGAGAGTCTCTGTCCTAGTGTGCAGCATCCAGATGAGAGGCTTCTGTGGGGCAAGACAGGATGAATATGATGGAACCTGGGAGAAGTGTAAGACCATATCACCAATGCCATCAGAGCAGAGCTACATGGATGGGGTTGGGCTGTGGAGGAAGTTTGTGCCAGGACCACTTCCACCTCCCTGCTCTGCTGGAAAGGCTGTGGGAGGAAGGCAGTGAGGTTACGAGAGGCCTCTTTGGATGCGTTTCCACTGGAAGTGAGATTATAAATTTCTGTGGAATTGGCACAGCTTCTAGGCTGATCCTCCAAGGCAGCATTCAGCTACAACCAGTTTTAGGTGTTCTGTGGTCACCTTCACTGCTGCAGAAGCAGTGAGAGCAAATGGTGAGAGCCAGCTGATCTTGGCTGGGCCTTAGCCAACTTCTACGTCATTCTCACCCATCTCAGCATGTTTTGCTTTGTGCCTCTTCTCCCATTTACGGGCAGAGCTTCTCATTTTTTTGTTCCATGCTTCTCTCCCTCTGCCCTGTTGCATGATCAGATGGGATACTACAGAGCAGAGAACAGCCGGGGAGCAGGAGGTGGTCTCCTGCAGGGTGGAAAAGGAAGAATGCAGACACAGGGGGTAGAGTGGGTGCTCCTGGCACTGGCATAAATGGGAGATGAACCCACACGTGGTGCTGGCCACAGCTGGTGCCTCCTGTGCTCACAGCATGGCTCCTCCATACAGCCTGGGTTCCTCTGCTTCCTCCTCACTGACTGAGCTTGAAAGATGGTGGTGAGGAAAATTTTTTTAAGGTTGTAAAATGGTTAAACTGGTCAAAATGGTTAAAATTATTAATTTTTGCTTAATTGCTTTGTATGATCAAAGCAATTAAGCCTTTTGCCTTATTGGTGCTGATTTGTTCATCAGGATAAGTGGCTGGCCTTGCTCCGCCCCCCAGGCAGAGGCTGATTCATACCAGCTTTGCTTTAAGGTACTGCAGCAGGGCCAGATGAAGAAAGTAGGAAGCTGTTGAGATCTGGCTTGGCAGCCCCAAAAAGGCAACTTTGTCCTAGGTCACAGCAGGAGAAGTGTGGCCAGGAGGTCAAGGGAGGTGATTCTGCCCCTCTGCTCTGCTCTGGTGAGACCCCAGCTGCAGTGGTGTGTTCAGCTCTGGTCCCAGCACACAAAGGACATGAACCAGTTGGAGTGAGTCCAGAGGAGGGCAACAAAATTGATCAGAGAGCTGGAGCACCTCTCCTATGAGGACAGGCTGAGAGAGTTGGGGCTGCTCAGCCTGGAAAAGAAGAGGCTCTGAGGAGACCTTAGAGCCCTTCCAGTACAGAAAACTGCAGGGCTTCTCACAAGGGCGTGTAGTGCTGGGAGAAGGGAGGATGACCTTAAGCTTAGGAAGGGTAGGTTTAAATTTGATATTAGGAAGAAATTCTTTGCTATAAGGGTGGTGAGGCACTGGAACAGGATACCCAGGAAAGCTGTGGTGATGTATGCCTGGAAGGGTTCAAGGCCAGGTAAAATGGGTCTTTAAGTAATGTGATCTAGAGGGAGATGTTCCTGCACCCACATCAAGGGTATTGGAACTGGGTGATTTTTAAGGTTTCTTCCAATTCAAATCATCCTATGATAGTACAGCCCCACCTGATGCTGCAGCTGAAATGGTGTGAGGAACAGGGGTCATTCAGCTGGCAGCACTGATGGCTTCGTGTCCTGCTGCCACAGCACAGTCCCAGTCTGCATGCATGGCAGGCCCCCTGAAGGCACATGAAATCAAGGTGGGCATCCTTATCCTCACCCTTCTTCCCTGCCTGCACTTTGTCTTCCAATTCTGGAGATGAGTGTTTCATTCCACCATGCAGCCTCCCTCTGTGTGATCCTCACTCCTTTTCCTAAGCAGGGCTGTGCAAACAGGACCATTTCTTGCCTTTTTCCTGCCTTGTCTGTCCCAGGTAGGTATTACAGGTCAGAGGCTGCCTCGCTGTGTAATTGCAGAGTGTTCAGCGGTAAGAGGGGTCAAGGTATCTGCAGTGCTCTTGATTGGTACTGAGAACAAAGTGGCTTCTTTCAAAATGGTTTTGCAGAGACATTTCTAGGAAGGTGCATTTGTGGGATGGTGTATTTTTAGAGAGTTTTTCTGTGTCCCTCAGGTGTGTGTGTAGTGCTCCATTTGCTGTGGAGTTGGATATAGCTCCATTCCTCACCAGTTTCCATTTGTTAGGGAACCTCTGGAATCACAGCATGAATGCTGATCCCACTTGATTTAATCAGGAGCTGCTCCAGCAGCTATTTTGTGCAGGAAACGTTTCAAGAGAGAAGAAGCTAACTTCTGAGGCTTAGCCAATGAAAACAAATGTGAGTTGCTCCAAATGGGCACAGCACCATAGAAGTTAGTGCTGTTTCTCACAATTAGAACTGGATCCTTGTGTCTTCTTTCTGCAGTGCACCCTCAAATATTGTTGCTGGAATCAGGTTATATCAATGTGTGTGTATATATATATATATATATACAGAGTCATAGTGGGACTGCTCTATGCCAATTAGCAGTCATGCCATTTTTTTTAGGCTATCTCCAGTTTACACTGACACACAAATAGTTGCATGCTGATGTTAGCAGCAAGTAGGCTCTGAATATCCAGTAGAACTTAAGGCAGTAGAAGGAGCACAGAATGTTGTGGGGAACTGTTGGATGCAAATAAAATTATAGCAATAATAATGTGGGTATCCCCTCTAGTTAATGGATGTGTGTGGACACGTTGCCCCATCTGCTGGGCTGTGCTGCAGAAGTGCCACTGCAGCAAAGGTTGCTGTTGTCACAGGGTCACAGCTGAGGGAAAGGAGGCTCACAAAGGTGTGTGTGAGGGGTGCCCTGCACGTTATACCCAGCAGATCCTGGCTACCTTGGGAGTAAAACACCCCAAAATATAGAAATAGCAGTGTAATTGTCAGCATGGCACAGGGAGGGAAGCTGTGGAAAGCACAATTTCTGTCCTTGGTGTTTTATGTACTGAGGACTCTTTGCTGCATCCTGTGGTGTTCCTGCCACCTCTGTTCTGAGTGATGGGTCATGGCAGTACTTCCTGAGCCCTTGGAGTTGTGCTGGGTGGCTTTGCCCTGGCAGCCAGGAGGAGTCCTTGCCTTGGGAGGGAGGCACAGCCTGGGATCTCACCCTGCACAGCCGCTCCTGTAGGTGTGGCTGTTCATTACCAGCAGGTATGTGCTGTGTCTGGAGTTCAGAGCTTGCAGCACCCCAGGGTGCAGCACTGGGAGCCACAGCAGCACCTGTTTGCTGTGACAGTGTCCCTGAAGCCAGGCCAACTCTGAGACAAAATCTCCAGGTACAGCTCTTACAGTAAAACAGTAACAATCTGCTCTTCCCAAGCCAAGAAGGCAAGGCCTGGGCATTGTTTTAGAGAAATGTAGGAAGAAAAAAAAAAGAAAACAGTTGTATTTATTTTCAATAGCTCATTCAGGTTGAACGGGTAAGTAGTTTTACAGTGCTGATTTAAGGGCTGTTGGAAAATGCAAGAGCTGCTCATGATTGCAAATTTCATTGATCTTGACTCCAAGAATTTTAGTACAGTAATGTTTTATATAGTTTCTTCTCTCCCCAGTCCTGCCATTTGAAGTAATAAGGATGATTTGCCTTTATGCAGCCCAAGAGGAGACTCAAGTTCAGGTGCTGGGAAGAGAACCTGGGCGTCCTGATTTACAGACCCAGGTCTGCTCCTTTCAGAGGGGAAGCCTTTCTTTACAGAAAAAAATGCCCTATCTCCATGAGTAACAGTCCATGCTTTATCATGCAGTTAGCAGGCTCATTTGTCTCATTACCACTCTAAGGACACTTGACTATGCCTATTCATGGCCCCATCAGCATAAAGCAGCCTGCCAGTTGCAGTTTGCCCTGATCATGGTGGTGATGGGTCATTATGCTCCTTCCCATGGTGTGAGGCTTCCAACAGTGGTTTGGTCTTTGAAAATGAGTCTCAGCACTGCTGTGGTAGCAGCCACAGTGTGTGATGCTGTGCACTTTTGAAAGATCTGTATGTTTTTAGATAATGAGCACTCTCTAGGTATTTGGGTTTGGGACTCCTATGAACAAACGCTTGTGTTCTGGGTAGCTCCACTGCCTTTTCCTAGCCCAATTAGTTCTCTTCCTCCAGAAGTAGCACTCTGTCATATGGGTGTTTGGCATACTGCAGGAGGAGCAGTGCAGCTTGCATTTACATTTATGTGTAAACCCGCCAGAAAACATTTCTATTCTTACTGGCCCAGATTCCTCCTGCCCATGACTAACCATTGCTGAGCCATAGGAGTTAGCATCACTGCCTTTAAGTGCTGCAGGCCTGTCTTCTCAAAGGATTATATCTGCCTTTTTTAATTAAGTAAGAATTTGGGGGCAAGCTACATGTCACTGTCTATTTAGGGAAGAATAAATGCCAGAAATCCTGCTTTGGGCCTGTGAAGTCAGTTCAGAAGAATTCTGAAGAACTGGGCTCAAAGAGCATATTGTGTTCTGCTTCTCCTCTCAGTCTGAGTTCTTCTAATATCTGAAAATGGGAGAGGCTTTGCAGTGTCGTCTCTGTGAGCCTGTGTGTGATGTGCTGAGACACTGCTCCCAAGGACTGCTGCCGGCAGCACACCCCTCTCTTGTTTGACTCATTTTGGGTTCTCAGACGTCAGGCTGCCCTAGCAAATGCCTCCCAGCAGCTCCAAGAGAGGCACTGGGAAATGTGCCATGCTGTGCTCTGCCTCGTCAGCGTGGGGAGACAGGAGTTGCAGTGACAGCAGCTTCTCCATGTGTGGCTCTGACAGCGCAGGTTGCTCTCAGGTTTGCTGACACCCTGGTACTGTGCTTTGCTTGCACCGAGTCCCTGCCCGCCTGGACATCCTGATGGGTGGGAGGAATGGAGTGGAGAAAAGTCCTCAGAAGAGAAATGGGTTTGGACTGCACTTTTTGTCATGAAACTGTTAATGACAAGAATATCTTTTTAAAAGAAGTAATTAAAGGAAAAGAGCTTTATGCAGTGTTTTCTCATGCTGGCTGGCTTCTGTGCCAGTCCCTGTCTGCTGTGAGCCACACTGAGCCACTGCCTGTTGTTGAACTGTGCCTGGGGTTTGCACCTGGGCACTGCCTGGGAATACTAAAGAACCTGCTGCTACCTCCTCTATACTGTCCCTTCTTCACCCCAAACTCCAGTTCTAAACTTCCACTATTCCATTTATTTCTGCTTGTACTCATTGTGTTATCCTGGTGTGCACAGGTGTCGCATGAATCCATCACAGGAAAGACAGTCCTCACTTCTGGAACCCAAAATCCAGCTTGTTCTGGCAGGGAAAGTAACACACAGCTATAAGGGAGGGTTGATGTTCGAATTATTATTTTTTTTTCCTATTTCAGCACATCTGTTTCCATCTTCCCCACCACTGTGTATGGACACAGACCTCTGGCATTGCTGTCATCCAGATTTTATCTTCCCACATAAGACTTTTGTGGTGAATTTTCTTGGAGCTCCCTAGGAAGCCTAGTTTTATGTAGGAATATCCTATTCTATTGTCCTGATGAGAGATAAATAGCTTGGCAGAAACGTAGGAGGTGTACAAATGAAAACAGAAGTTTCCGAGTTCTCTAGAAATGAACACAATGTTCTTGCTCTGTTTTATAAAAGCCCAGTTTGCTTTCATTAAAAACACTACAGTTTTGCCTCTGATTTTAATGGGGGCAGGACCAAGGGCTGTGGGGAGCGTGGGCAGAGCTGTTTTCTTCCTGCAGACTTGCAAGCCTAAGGCACCTTGTTCTTCCTGGCTGCAGAACGCTGCGATGACTGGGGAGTGGACACCATGAAGCAGATCCAGATTTATGATGGGGAACCTGCCAAGATCAAATGCCCACTTTTTGAGACCTTCTTGAAGTACAACTATAGCACAGCCCATTCTGCTGGCTTAACCCTGATCTGGTACAGGATCGCGCAGGACCGGGATCTGGAGGAGCCCATTAATTACCGTCTCCCGGATAATCACATCAGTAAGGATAAAGACACCCTTTGGTTCTGGCCTGCCCTTCTCAATGACACTGGGAATTACACCTGCATGCTTAGGTAGGTTGTGTGGTGCAGTTTCTGTACATCTTCAGTGCAATCAAAGGACTTTAGTGGAGGTGGGAAAACGATGCTGTTAGCACCAGATCTTTGTGCGGAGACGACCATTTACATAAGCATTAGTGGGAAAAGAATGTTACAATTATAAGACTGCTCAGTGCTGAGCCAATTTACATGGCAATAATGCTTGGAGGTTTGCAGACACTAACGAGCGTGCCTCTCCTTGCCGCAAGTGTCCGTGAAAATATTATTGCTGAGCCCATGGCAAAATCCACAGGCACTCACCATTAAGAAGTGATCTGCATGTCTAGAGTAAAAATAGCTTCAGATGCAGGGGTAATGTTTTGACTGCACGCTAATTTGGCAAAGATTCATGAGATTCAGACTTCTAGGAAATTAAAAGTGTCTCTAACTGTGGTGCAAAATGAACATAACATCTGCTGTGCACAAGAGCTCTTTTTGATCTTCCTCACATTGTCTTTTGCCTGTGTCTTTGACCTTATGATCTGCTTTAGCAGCAGGGGAGTGGATGTTGCTTGTTAGTCATCTTTATAGGCTTTTGTGAGCTTGTGTGGCCACCTCTGGTGGGGTTTTCTTTCCCATTTATAAATGAGTCAACTAAGGCTTGTACATACCTCATCAGCGCTATGATGCTCGTTATTGCAGATGTAATTTTTATTTCATTCCACTCCACTGCTATAGGAGTAAACAAGTTTCAACTAATCAGCCCTGTTCTCATCCACCCTTAGGAACACAACCTACTGCAGCAAAGTTGCTTTTCCCTTGGAGGTTGTTCCGAAGGACCAGCACTCTTGTGTGAGCCATTCCATAAAACCCACAGAGGAGATGTTCTACTTGGAGCATGCCAATCAGAAGATCACGTGTCCAGATATTGATGGGTTTTACCCTGCCAGTGTGACACCAACTGTCAAGTGGTACCTGGTAAGAAGGGCTTACTTGGGCAGCAGGGGGATGCAGTGGCGTGTGTGAAAAAGCAATGGGTGGCATGACAGTCATGGATCTGCATTTCAGAGTCTCCCCAGTGACAATGTTGTTAATGAAGCTTTACTAATTTTAAGAGCTCTGCTTCAATTGAGTTCAAGGGTAAAACTGCTCTTGAAAAGGAATTGAGAGCTAACACTGAAGCTTTTTTTGACCAGCATGCACAAGCACAAAATACTCCTAGGAGGGATTTAGGTGGCTCAGTTCAGTTATGGGCAGTGTGCCTGACGTGCTGTGTGAGCCTCTCACTTCCCTCTAAAGGAAACTGCCATTCATGTTCCCTCTTCTTTAAAAAAAAAAAAACACCTGTTAATGGAATATCCATCCTTTCCAAAATCCTCTGAGGTCAGGAAATGGAGTTTGCAGGCTCTACAAGGACAATGGGTGTCCTGTTCGACACAATTCATCAAACCTCTTTTCTGAAGACTGAGGCATCTCTACCCCACCCTCCATACATTTTTAATCATTAGACTGTCTCCAGCCATCCTCAGGCTCTTGCCTACAGAATTACTGCTCAATTTTATTAAATTTGATTTTACTCTTTCTCTCTAGGTGGATGCCTTTAGTCAGTAGAGAATAAGAAGTCTCAGGGGATGTAAAGTCTAAGAGTTATGGGAATAAATTCTTTAATAACATCCTATAAAGTGCTTTTCTCTTTCTAGATAGAAGATTTTGTATAAATGAATTTAATAACAAGGGAAGTTGTCAACAAATGTATCTGCTGATTAAAAAAAAAAAAAAAAAAGACCTAAAAGGAAAACTCCACCTCTAAAACCCTTCAGGAAAAAGTTCCTCTTGTGTCAAGAGGAGCTGTTTCACTCCAGTAGTTTAAATGCTTTACTTGTATCGTTCATTGAAATTCACATCTCGGCAATCAATTAGCAGAATGAAACAAAAAGCCCCTTGGAAGTAATTTTTCAGGCAGCAAGTCATCCCATGCCTAATAAAAATCATTAAAAATGGTATATGACCCCTGTCTTAAACTACCCCATTAGGATGTATCTGATTTGGAAATGTACCATTCAAAAATAATCTCTTAGAAAATGCGCACATCTTTGGGTTTTATGACAATCAAGATGTTATCTGCATAACCTTTTTCTGAAAAGGGATCTCCAGCTTGGTATTTTGGCAGTTTTCCTGCCTCGCCTGACAGAAAGAGAGGAGTTATTAAGGTTTATGTACTACAGATTCTCGTTTGCTATTTGCAAATTTTGGGGCCTTATCCTCAGCTGAAGTCAGCCAGGAGAGCTTGATTAGTCCCGAAAGATGGACATCAATGGGCTACATGTCCTTTAGTCTTAGTATCCATTTGTGAATACGTCATCATTTTTTTCTTGTCACTTTTACTTTTTTTCTTCACTCTGCTGAGATGCTCACTTTGATTGCCAAGGTACTTCTGGATGAGAGAGCTCTCCTTTATAAAATTGTCTGTGTAAAAGGTGGGATAAAGCTATTAGGGTGATCTGCTTCATCACTTTATTTTCAAGGTGAAGATAGCAGTCTATTCTCCAACATGCTCAAAGTTCATGGTATTTAGGTCTGACCTACATCATGATCCCAAGTGTCTTATCAATAGTTTAAAATCGGATCTTTGTAGTAGGATTTAAACCAATATCTGTACTTTTGAATCCCAAACTCAAGTATTTTTCTGCCTGACTCCAGAACTGCAACTCGGTGGATGGCTTCTATGAGCGATATCCCCAAGGGCCCAGGCTTGTCATTGGCATTGTCCGCAGTGCGTATAAAGGGAATTACACTTGCATTGTGACATTCAAGGACCACGGAAGAACCTATAATCTCACCAGAACCATAAAGATGAAGGTGGTGGGTAAGAATGACTTGAAAATGTGCAAAATGCATGTGGGTGACTGCAGGAGTGGTAAAAACAGCTGGAAGAGTTTGTTGCAGGATCCATTTATGATTTTATTAAATCTGTGTTACCCAACTGACCTGGTGTATTTTTTCATGCTGGGGTCAGACTTGTGTGACTGCCCAGAACATACTGCAGAAGAGGTCTCTCCCACCACCATGTCAAATGCCCCAAACACAAAAAGAGAGTGGCCAGGCTGAGGCTGGTGAGGTTCAGCCCGTGAGATGGCCAGGGGTACCCTCTGCTGGCATGTGAATGCATAACCTTGGCACTCCTGCTCCTGGTCTCCTGTGCCCTTTGCTTGTCACTATTTGTGGGATTGTCACTTCATAAGCAACTTGTCTTCATCTTCTTGGAATCTCGAAGCCATTTGAGACTGCTAATCAGCCAGGCAGAGCTCCAGGTACCCACTGCTTGGACACATCCATCCCAGGCTACAATTCCCTACCTGCCAGGGAATTGTAGAGTTTAAAAATGTAGAGAGCTGTAGGATGCATTTTAAGTTCCACAGAAAGAGCTGTTTTAAGGGCTGAAATGAATATTTGTGACACTAAATGATGTTTGTATTTTGTTTTTTAGAAGCGGTAGTAAAAAGAAACTGGTGCAGGTTATACCTTGTGGGACATGAGAAGGTTATGCAGCTCTTCTGATGTGAGAGCCCCAAACTATCTTACCTAAACTTTGGGGGAGCCACAAAATCTGGATGTGGCCCTGAGTTTGGGGACTAGGATTAGATTTGTGTGTGCATGGAACTATGCAGCAGGAATGCATCATGAGTTAGACTGGGGAATGTGTGGTGAGGCGCGAGGGCATTGGGAGTGAGGCTGCAAAAATTCCAGGTTTTCATGAAATGTGGGTCCCCATGGGGGCTCTCTGTTGTCTCCTGCAGGGTCTCCAAACAAGGCCTTGCCACCACAGTTCACCTCTCCAAATGAGAAAGTTGTGTATGAGCTGGAAGCAGGTAAAGTCCAATACTTGCAGCCTGCACTGGGTCAGGGAGACCCAGCCAGGCACAAAGCTCTCCCCTTCCACAGCATCCCTGGTGCTTTCCCTTGCAGAGCACACGAGCTGCCACGGCTTGCCTGGTAGACAGTGTGGGATGCCAGTTCTTGATGCTAGAATAGGAGAGCACAGCTTTAAAAGTTGATTTTTTTGCAAGCACAATTAAAGACAGGCATGGAGATACAAAACTGCAGCTGTAGAAGCAGATCAAATGGGGACACTCACCTGCATAGGAGAATTCCTGCAGGACCTGGTCTCAGCCCTGGCCCTGCTGTGGTTTGTTCCCATCCTCCTTCATTCACCCCTACAGTGGCTTCAGCCTTCTAGCCAATTCTTGCTCATCTCCCTTTTTTTTTTGGCTGATGACTTCCTAATTAATGACAGCTCTCCTTCTGCTGACCTCAAAGCGCTGGCTAATGGGGTACCACACCCTTTCCCTCACCCCTTCCCCCACACAATCAGTTTTGCCTAATAGCTTTTTGGAGCAATTCCCTATATCAAATGGATTGTGTCCGATTACACTGCTGTAATAAATGTGGTGGCAATGATGATGATGATTCGCACCAGAGTCTTCACTTTAAAGAACAGCTCTTTCGGCTCAGAAGGTCAGATTTCATCCACAGTCTCCTGTAAGATAAAATCAGATTACAGGCTGATCACCAAAATATTCACACTCCCAAGTCTGATCTTGAACAGAAGTCAAATTCCTGAAGAAGTGTTTCCAAACCAAAATGGTTTTGTGGAACTTGATCCTTCACTTTATGGTATCTGTCCCCTGTGCACTGGGATTGATTAGCACTGCCCCACTTTCCAAGGAAGTGGTTGGCAAGGAGCACGTCCCTTTCGGTGGATCACTTGGTGCAATCAAGGAATTTGTAACACATTTGTGAAGGCAGGACTTTTTTTTTTATTTTTATTTATTTACCTGTCTGTCACAAATCATCATGTCAGGGATGTTAAGCTGTTCTTACAGTTTATGTCAGAAAGTGGATGTTGGCCTCATTACTTCCTGAAGGGAGGCAGAGCTCAGGCTGGTAGGATTTACTAAAGTAAGGGTGGTGCTGTTCCTGCACTGCAATACCTTTTCTCCTAGGAGATGGTTCTTTCTTTGCAGGTGATGACCTTATCCTGCCCTGTGAGGTTTTCTTCACATTCCTGAAGGACTCCCGAACTGAGGTGTGGTGGACCATAGACGGGAGAAACACAGATGACATCTCAGACCCCAAGATAAAAGTGACACAAAGGTAACATGTAATGTGAACCTTCATTTTTATCTAATCCCCTGGGACCTGTGTGGGTACAGGCATGTGACAGTCCTAATGGAATGTGGAGTCTCCCTGTTAATCAGGAGCCCCTGTGCTTGCACCATGCTATGATGAGCACCAGGACCTCCAAGGAGGAGGCCTCCAGACCTGGTCATATCTTACAGATGGATTTGAGGGAACTTTGTTAACCAGTTCACATCATCATTTGTTCAGGTCCTGGTAGAGATGCCAACAGCTGCTATGTTGTGGGACTTATAAAACAGGGGCAGACAATTCTATTTAGAGAAGTGTTCCCAAATAGCATAAGGGATAAAAGTGTTTCAGAAAAGCAGAGGCTGAAAACAAAAATGTAATGTTAGACATAGTATTGATTAGGAAGAGTAGAGATTCAATCACATAAAGAACACAACTGAGGATCAAAGTCCCATTTGCTGGATGCTGAATTTTACACGGAAGGCAGTCACTGCCCTAGCTGATTTGCAAACCGATGTAGAAAAAGGAAAGGCAAAAGGAAATACTGTATCCTAATTTTGCAGACGGTCAATTCAGGCAGAGAGAGACAAAGTGACTCATCCAGGACTGCATAGGGAATGTGACGTGAGCTCTGAATCTTGAGTTTGTGAGATCTTCTTGTTTATAGGCAAGAACTTCCATTTCCTCTAAAAGGCAATATGGCCCAGCTGCAATGAGAAAATTATGAGTGGTAAAATAAATATTAAGGAAAATCAGATAAAGGAATAGCTGCAGCTGTATTACAATCTGAAGTGTATATTGATTTATAAATCTCAAGTTATGTGTTTTGGCCTCTTTAGAAGAAGAGGTTGTATCAGGAAAAGGAATATCTGTCACTAAAATCTTGCTGCACTTTCACAAGTGTAATGCTCTAGTTTTTCTCTTACAGTGAAATTACTAGAGATTTTGAAGACAAGACTCTGATAAGGACTCTAACAGTTGCAAAAGCCACGGCAGAGGAGCTGAAGCGGAATTACACTTGCTATGCCAGGAACGCCAAAGGCGAGGAGCGCAGCCAGGCCGTGGTGCGCATGAAAGGTACGAGACCTGCCGGGCAGGGCTGTATGGGTGCTAAATGTCAGCAAAAGCAGGCAGCACAGTGCCTGTGGAAAAGCAGGCAGCATAACTTTCTCAGACTCGCCTGAGAAAGTGGCCTGGGAAGTCATAAGGAGGAATCAAAACAATCCTCAGAGATAGAAGACAGCCTTGCAGGTGCTGTTTGCCAGTCTCTTGTTTTCTTGCAGGAGAAGGTCGAGGGGTGGTGTACCCCACAGACCAATGATGGTGATGTGTTAGTTCACTGACCAGTAAGAGTTTTACCTTTCTGTACTTTCATGTATTGGTCTATAAAAGAAGATCTGAGGTAATAAACCTGGCTCTCCTGTTAAACTCACTAGAGTTGTGTCTTACTGCCTCACCCTTCCCAATACAGTGTGACAGGGCTGTGCTGGGAGATGCTTGTGGGGGCTCTTGCTGCTGCCTTGAGCCTTGCCCTGCAAAACAGTAAGGGAGCAAAGAATTCCATCAGGCCTTTCTGCCTAACACAGCCCGTTCTGTAGGCACTGCTGTCATACTGCACCACTTCTTGGAGCCAGGGATCAAAGGGCAATTCCATGAGCAAGTTCCTCGGAAAAGAAAGGACAGATCTGTTGTTCTTATCCCATCCATGTACCACAACTGGAGTAGAGCTGAGGGGACAGGCTGCTTGACATTGTTTTAGGTTATTTGGTTGTGTGAGGGTTTTGCATGACACAATGGCTACCAGTTGGAATCCTCCAGAAGACAGTCTGCACTCACTGGCTTTGCTCAGGGAGTGAGACAGTCACACCACAACACACTCTGGTTTTACTCCTTGCTGTCATGATGCTGCAGTCTAGATACAGCCACCTCACCATGGATGGTATAGACTGATTCAGCTCTGTTCTGTGTGGGCTTTTCTTACATCTTTTTTTCTTCAAATATTTGGTTCTTGTTTCCCAGACCCACCTCTCATAATAAAAGCTATGTGAGGCTTCCTGATTAAGGTGGATTTTTCTGCCTCCTTATCAGCCTCATCTAGAGCTTCAACACGTGCTTTTACTGCCAGACCTCCCCTCTCCCACGGGGAATGCTGCCATGCCTTGTGAAGCTTACACCAGACACCTTCTTCCCTCTAATCTGCATTATAAGTGTGGGAAGGCTCATGGAGGTCTTTACTGGAAGATCTTTTTCTTCTTGGTACTTGTCCTCCTTTTTTAGTTTCATTCCATTGAGACAAACCTTTTCTGGATTGTTAGGGAGGAACAATAGACCACACACATAACTAAGAAAGGCTGAAACCATCTGTCAGTGTGTTCATACTCCATATATAATTCTTCTGGGGTGATAATATTTGTACATGTAGTAGAAGTGAATCTGAATTACTCAGATTCTTTCTCTATATATCAGTGCCTGAATACTGTTTTCTAATGGACTGATCTGTACTACCCTCCCTCTTCCTCCCCACATCTGTTCTTGGTTAGTTGACTGGGTTTGCTCTAAGCAGACGTGGTTACCCACCACTCCTTCATCCTGCTCTGTTCCACAGCAAACTCCAAGAACCATCTTTAGCTGCTGCTGGCAGAGCAACCTTGTGCTAAGCTCAGTGCAGCCCATCCCACTGCACATCCTGCAGGAGCATTAGGCATGCCAGAACATAACCCCTCAGCACCAGGCTTACATTTTTAGCAAACGGCTCTATATGTTGGCTCCAACTCTTTCATTACATTAGGTCATATACTTATCTTGCTTTTTCTGGATGATTTCCCTCTCCTTCTCATGTACCTCTGCTGCTCATCACCTAATGAACATTAATAAATGCCTTCCATTTTCAATTTTGTAATTCAGTTTTATTAGAAACTTATTAAATATTAGAATTTGGTGGTGTTTCCACTCCCTGTTGTTCTTTTATTGTGCAGTTTGCCAATCTGCACATCAACTGTTACCAACAGAGTTGCCCAAGGATACAGTGAGAAATTTTCTATCCTAAGTACAAAGAAACAGCAGTGGTGTGACAGACAGTGTATGAGTTGGGGGGGACCTGTGATGTTCTGGCTTGATGCCCACAGGTTGTCCTGTTTGTTTGCAAGCATTTCAGCTTTTCTGTAAGGAACTCTGATTCTTCTTTCATGGTAGAAAAGAGTCAGGCCATGGCTAGTTACATCCTGGGTGTCAGTCTGGGACAAGCCACGAGACCCATGTCTGATAGGGAGGGAGAACTGTAGCCATTGCTTTTATTTTGCTGCAGATGCATTATCTGGATCTCTTAGAAGTCAGAGCAATTGTGTTGCCCAAATAGTTTGTTGATACTGCTGAGAAGGTCATGTTCATGTTCTGGTTTTGGACTGTGCAGGTTTTTTCCACCAACAGATCATTCTATAACCTGGCTGCTTCCAGGCTCTCACTCAGAGACAGAAGTCCAGCTATGGACTTGCTCTGCCAGCATAAGCAGACCTAATTACCCAGAATGGGGCTCCAGGGTGGACAGCCATCACATGTCCTCTCAGGAAAGCCCTGGCTTGGCCACCTTACTCTGAAGGGTCAGCTTGACTCCTTGCTGTTCCTCTGTGGTATTTGGCTGCCTGTGACACAAGCTTGCTCCTGTCCTGCTGAAGGTCCAAGCTGTTCTTTAAACCTGACCCCCTGTTTATTTTTGTACTCAGTTGTAGCACCCAAGTACACTGTGGAGCTGGCCTGTGGCCTGGGGGCCACCATCCTGCTCGTTGTGGTGCTCATAGTCGTCTATCACGTCTATTGGCTTGAAATGGTCCTCTTCTATCGGGCTCATTTTGGAACAGATGAAACCATTCTAGGTAAGGAGTTAAAAAGTTTTCATTTATTTATTCTGCTGCAGGCCAGGCCCTTTGTTTTCAAATAGGAATTTCCCTATAAGCTATTTTTAAACCTCTTCACAGCATAATAACATTTTGACCTTCCATTTCTCTATCTACATGCAGTTGTGTGGGTCATTGCTCATTAGAGCAAGAGGAGTCAGGCTTTTGGCTCAGGGAAAAGGAGAAAGAAGTCCTCTGTATTCTCTGCAGACGTGGAAAATGGACATGCCAGGCTCCCTGGGGCTCTGGCCTGCTGATCTAGCTGCACCATCCAATCTAGATTGTTGAGATATGTCATCAGGTTTCAGTAAGTCCTTGGTTTCCCTGGTGACTCTATGTAAAGGATTCATTATCTGATCCAGAGTGATCTGCTTTAAAATGTGGTAAGGCATCCAAAAGGTTGGATGTGGAAATCACCATTCTGTCCTCAGTTCTTCCACAGCTTCCTTGTGTTACTGGGAGTTCATTGCTAGGGACTCTGAGGTGAGATTTTCTCCTCTGGAGGAGGAGGAGGGTGTTTGAGCCCTTACAGCTTGTGGTGTGAACCTGCCACGGGGGTGCAGCAGCTCCTGGAGGGCGTAGGCAGGGTGCAAGTCTCTGTCTGGTGGCACTGCCTGTGCGGATAGACAGCAGCGAGAGGGAGCAGAGTCAAAAATGTCAAAAGACAAAAGAAGCCTGGACAGAATGGGTTGGACTGGTGGAAATGGAGGTGCCTTAACCTGCAGTGCCTGGGCTCCAGGTGAGCCTTCCTACCTGCTTTTATTGCAAGTGAAAGGCCCATCATGGGCGGTATCACGGGTGTCCCTTTCCCGTTTGTGTCTCCCTGTGCTCCGCTGCCCAGACGGGAAGGAGTACGATGTGTACGTGTCCTATGCGCGCAACGCGGAGGAGGAGGAATTTGTGCTGCTGACGCTGCGGGGAGTCCTGGAGAACGAGTTCGGGTACAAGCTGTGTATCTTCGACAGAGACAGCCTCCCTGGGGGAAGTGAGTATCTCACAGGGGGCAGTGCTCCATGCACGTCCTCTCTTTATTGTTCTTTGAGGTATTGATCACTGACTGCAACAAGCCTATCCAGATTATCTTTTGGGTTTTTTTGTTAATGAACTCTTTATGGTGTCTTCTAATGTTTTTGCTTCACGTGTCAGTGTTGCAGATGCTCCAGGCCACCAAAAGGGCTGCTGTGGGGATGGTGGTTGGTTGTTTCAGTTGCTCTTTCCAGGAGTGATGTGCAGGAATGTCAGCAGGGAGAACCGGAAAACTGACCTTCGTGCACACCCTGTGAGCTGTCCAGAGCTCATCATCTTAAAAGATGGGATAAAGTCAAGACTAGAAGAGGCAGGGAAAGTGTTACACTGGATCAGCTCACAGAGGGTAACAGTGATCCTTGTAAAAACCAGGAGTGTCTACTTCAGGAAGGAGTGAATGATGCTTGTTAGAAAAATAAGCTAAATCAGTGAGAAGATAATGTGTCATTCATCCTTGTTAATTAGTGAGCTTGTCTCTAATATGGCATACAATTATGCTACTATTATTAAAAATACTTTGTTGAAGGTAGTGAGACTCATCTCTTCAGTAAGATATAGTCCCTTTTTACTGTTTTGAGATAAATCATAGAAGGTTCTGGACAAAGTGTCTGCTGCAGGGAGGCAGGGAATCATCAAGAGTGGAAGTCTGTGAAGCTATCCAGATACAGATACTTTCACAAAAGTTCCACAGCAAGGGCACAAATTTAGACAACACTCTTGATTTTCAGTTTCTTGGAGGCTGAGTTGGTTATGTTATATTAAAAGTTCAAAGTCTGAATTTCTGCCAGTGCAGACTTTGGGTCAGGACCCCACTGGTGACAAAACCTGTGCTGAGAAAATCCATTGGGGGGTCCCTTTTGAGTAGGAGCAGGAGGGACTTCTGAATTCTCAGCCCACCTGCCTGACAAAGGGAGCAGAATCTCCTTGGGTTCTGTTACCTTTCTCTCCTAGATGGTTGCCAGAATCTAGGAGCACATTGAAGTTTGAGAGTAAATATGTGTCTCAGTGGGATAGCTGCCAGCCTGGTGCTGTTCCTTCTTGAAGAGAGCCTGAATGACGTGGCAGGGCACCCTCCAGGCTCAATTTGCTTGATGCCAATGTCAGGCTCAGAGCAGGTTTGTTATGAGCCATTTTCACCAGATGTCCATCTCCCTCCTGTTACCTCTGCTCCTTCTTGCCCTGTTCACTTTGGGGAGTGTAATTTTCCTCCCAGAACAGCTCTTCTGGGCTCTCTGTCCTTCATCCTTAACCCCAAATGTTCCCATCTCTGTGCCCCTCAGTTCCTGCCAGCCTTAAGCCAGCTCCAGCCCTGCGAGCACTGCCGGAGTGGTTTGTCACTGCACTGCCGTCTGCAATGCTGCTGGGGCTTCCCTGGCGCTTCTTAGCGAGGATTTGACTAATCTCCTTCTCAAGAAAGCACGGCAGGCCAGGAAATAGCTTTTGGCAGCTGGTGTCATGCCTCCAGAGTGTGCATCTGTGTCATGGGTAGAGAGTTATGTTGTCCTTGATGAAGAAACAGTGGGAGATGGATTATCCCATGAGTTAGCTGACAGGAACTAATCAAGCATGCTTGACAGCTAAATGAAGTTGTCTGTCAGCATTATTTTGCTCTCCATTGTAATTTCTGACCAGTCAAGAGTGTGCCCTTATCAAGGAAGTGTGGGAGATCCTGCAGCAGAGAGTACAAGCTCCGGGATTCACACTTACAAGAGATTTTCACATTAATTACAAGAAGGTGGCCAAGGACAGTCTACCTGCAGATGTTAGAAAATTAAAGAGGATCCTCGGTTACCATGACATTTCTCCAGCTCAAAAGGTGTCATTTTTTGGACACTTTACTAAAAGTCCTCAGAGTCAGTGCTAAAAATTCTCTAATCTGCTTTCATAGATGACGGCAGGAGGAATAGATGGATGAGTAACCAGAGTTAGGATGGTAGCACTACTAAAGCAAATTATCCCATGAGGACATTTGGGGAGGGTGTAAATACTTATTCTGTGTGAGGGAACTGGCAAGAGGAGTGAAGGGAGTATCCAGAGTCATTCTGGACATCTGCCTGTGGAGGATGTAAGCATAGATATTCAGGCTTCCTGAAACCTCTTCAGGATGACTCTTTCTGCTGAGTTCATTCAGCCAGCAGTTTCCCTGCCCTGCTTCAGAGAGCCTCTTTTCCCCCTCTAACTAGAAGGAAGCTAAATCTCAGCTGGAGATCAGCAGCCCTCTTGGCCACAAGGCATCCTCACAGCACTGGGTGGTGTCACTGATGTGTAGTACAGTGACTTTTAGGTGTAGCTCTCTTGGTTACCTCTGTGTAGCATGGGGAGGAGGAAATGCATCTATAGACAGTCTGGAGCTGATGGAGAAGATGTCACTGTATGGGTAGGGGGAACCAGGAGGTCCCACCTGGAGTCACTTACAGAGTTGGGAAGCACTAGTGTAGTCTAGAGAGGGCCTCCAAGGGATTTACTGTCCCCTTCAAGAGGCGCCTGGTGTCACAGCAGCAGGTCAGCAGCGTGTTCTTGGGCATCACTAACCACCTCAATGTTTCTTTCTCCCAGTTGTCACAGACGAAACCCTGAGCTTCATCCAGAAAAGCCGACGTCTGCTTGTTGTCCTGAGCCCCAACTACGTCTTGCAGGGGACACAGGCCCTGCTGGAGCTCAAGGCTGGCCTAGAGAATATGGCCTCCAAGGGCAACATCAAAGTCATTCTAGTGCAGTACAAAGCCATCAAGAAGAGCAAAGTAAAGGAGCTGAAGCAGGCCAAGGCGGCCTTGAATGTCATTAAATGGAAAGGCGAGAAATCCAAGTTCCCAAAGGGCAGGTTCTGGAAGCAGCTGCAAGTGGAAATGCCAGTGAAAAAAATTAGCAGGAGTTTAAGCCTTGATGGGTTAATGCACATCCCTGAAAAATGTTTGACACAATCAGAAAACAAACCAAAACACACTGCAAAAATCCACAAGTTAGGCCAGGGAGTGGGGAGGAACTCAGGGTTTTTTCCATGAAGGACCATGTCCCGAGCATTTCAGAGGATAGTCATGTTTTCCCTGCAGCTTTGATATTGCTCTGTCAGTAGAGAGACCAAAGATGCAAACACCTGCTCTCTGCAAATGTATGTCCTTGCTATCAACCACACAAATCCTGGGCTTAAGATCTAAATTTGCTATCCAGCTGGGATGCATCCAGCACCTTGTGATAGCATGGCCAGTACTCCTAGATCCAGTTCCTCTGGGACCTTCATTAGCATCCAGGACAGAGCTTCTTTCCACTCCTAAGTGACTTCACTCCTTTCTGGTCCTCAGTCCCTGTTGCAGAGGCTGAGGAGCAATTTGCAGGGTGGCTCTAGTGTGGAGCCTTTCCTGCATGTCCCAGGTCTGTAGTCCCAATCGCTTGTGGGATCACAGACTTCTGCAGCACTGTGAAGAGGGTAGGCTCTTAAAGCTCCTCATCTTTGCTCCCCAAATTTCCTTTGAAGCAGATGCATCCAGGTAGTTTGGTAATAGGAAATTGCTGTTACAGAAGCATTAAAAAAAAACCCCATAACTCTACTGGGTGCTATCTGTATTGTAGCACATCTAGTAACAAGTAGTCAGTCTCTGTGACTCTGCAGTCTCACAAGTACCCCAGATCCTTCAGAGCTGCTTGTAATCCAGGGAAATCTCTCACAAGTACAGCCCATGGAGCATATGAGAGATGTTTCTTTGTAGAGTAAACTCAGGGGCTTCACAAGCACTACAAGAAACCCCAGTGTACTACTGAACCTGCCTGCTGTCTGCCACTGGCTGGGAGAAAGCATCATGCAGGTGCTTCCAAGGTCTTTGGGATGACATTGGATAGATGTCCAACTCAGAAGGACACCCGAAAAACTTACTTGAACTTCCTGAAAACTACTAGTTCTGTCCATGTAGGTAGGATTATGAGGGCAGGCTGAGAAAGCTGGGGATGTTCTCCTTGGAGAAGGCTCCTGGGAGACCTTTTTGTGGCCTTTCAGTGCTGGAAGAGGGCTTATAAAAAAAGTGGGGACAGGATTTTTAGTAGGGCCTTTTGCAATTACCCCTTTAGGGACAAGGGCTAATGGTTTTAAACTAAAAGAGGGTAGATCCAGACTATATTTAAGGAGGACATCTTTTACAGTGAGAGTGGTAAAACACTGGCACAAGTTGCCCAGGGAAGTGGTGGATGCTCCATCCCTGGAAGCATTTAAGGCCAGGTTGGACAAGGCTCTGAGAAATCTGATCCATTGCATATATCCCTGCTTATTGCAGGGAGGGTGGTCTTTGAAGGTTCTTCCCAACCCAAATTATTCTATGATTTTATGAAGACTCTGTCTTCAATACCTGGTTATGAACAACATTGCCATTTTTAATTCAGGGCTTAGGTTTAAACGAGCTTTGGCTTTACAAAGCAAGTCTCTCCCCATCTTGATTCCAGCCCAGAGCTGTAAAACAGAGGGTGTATCTCAGCTTCTGCTACACTTGTGCAAATCGGAAGCACAATAACCTGCTGTGTAGGTGTCCTTGCTCCAGCAGGAGAGGGCGTGGTGAGTTAACCCCCATCACACAGCTGGTGCTGAGGAGGGGAGTTTCCTGTCTTATAGGACAGACCAAAGCACAGTGAGGCCCTGACATTGACTGGTGCTATGGTTCACAATGTTTTCAAATAAAACTTCAGGCTCTGGGGGTGTCTCCATACTCCTGCAGCTCCTAGTGCAAGGACCTGCCCACTTAATTATGGAGTTAAGTATTACATGCACCAAGTGCATGCTACTTTTTATTGGTGATGGTTTTGTTCCTGAGTCACCTTTGGCTCATGCATTTGTTCTGTTGGTGTCCAGTGGGTGAAGCATAAGCATTCATAATGGCACTGTAAAAGCACTACAGTTAGGAGTCTATGCACTATTCACCCAGCAGAATTGGGAGCTTTGAGAGCATCCCAGTAAAAAGCCCAGCCTTAAAGGGGACTGAATCCTGGTGTCAGAGAAACTTTGTCCTTAGCATTTTATGATTAATAATGTTATTCCAGGGCTGCAGGGAGCTACAGCCCCCCATGCCCTTAATCATGTACTGTATGTTGTGTTTAGGAATGGTACGCCACAATTCAGTGCTCCCCCTGAAACCATGTGCCCTCTTCTTTTTTCTCCTCTTCCTCCCCTGCAGAGGACGGGAGAGGGAATTGAAGGCACAGAAGGTAAAGATCCCTCCATGAGATAAGAAAAAATTATTTGGTGCAAACAGGAATGAAATAAAAAAATTAACAACAATACTGGTGATAGAGGGTACAAGAAATGAATGATTCCCATGGAAAAAAACCTTGACAATTGACCATATCCAACCATTCCTTCTTCTGCACTGCACTGGCCCAGCTGTGCTGTGCTGGGATCCTTTCTCTCCAAAAGAGACCCCCTTCCCCCAACCTTTGCAAATGCAAGGTGGTTTAGAATAATGTCAGTGATTCTATAGGACATGCCTCCTCCTGATTACTGCAAAAACTAACCCTGTCCTGGCTGGAACCAGGACACTGTACAAATGTGTAACAAATAGGGCTTCTTTCTTACTGTCTTCTTCATCTTCCCCACCCCAAGTAAGCTTTGATTTAAGCATGTAAAATTGCAGTCAGCAGATGACAAGCTCCACTGGAGGCAGTGGAACTTGTCATCTGCTCAGAGGTGCTTAAAAGTTTTGTTATGAGCTTTTCTACTGTGGTTGTCTGTGGCGGGGTAGAGCTGCTTCCCACACTCCAGAAAACCTAATTTATAAGAGATAGCACCCAAACCCGTGCTTGGCTTTGTGAACTCATTGCAACCCTGTCATTGTGCCCAGCTTCACCTTTTTGTTTGTGTTTTAAGCATCTCTCTAATCAGCTGCCAGATCTGCAAGCAGACGGAAGGCCCTGAGGCCAAAGCAGAGCTGTGTTAGATTCCTATATGATTTTTAAAAGATTGACTCCCAAATACTCATAAATTGAATTGACATCTCAGACCTCACTACATCACATCTCACTTTTGACTGAGTTACCAAGAGAATTTATGCGGATTGTTATCTTGAAAATGAAGCCCTCTGATCTTGTTTTCATAATTTTAGTTACTTCACCAGGAAAGTAACTATAAACATTAAGTTGTTTATACATTCCTTCTAAGAAATATCCTTTGATGGACATTTCGCATGACCAGTGTGATTGGGAAGGTGGTAACTTAATTATCCAATCCCTGGTCATAGTCAAGAATCTATAAATACTGGACTCAGAAAATAAAGTTCTGGATCAGGTTCCTCTCACCCAGGAGCTTTACCACTGGCCTTGCTGGGGTTTTTCAGGCCAGGGGTAAAGCCCAGTCCCAACTCTAAAGCAAATCTGCAAGCACCTTAGATACGCCTGCCATTTCATTCTATGCCACATGCGGTTTCCATTGTGTGATTCTGTCACAGCATCCATCTGAATCAGTTAATTCATTTGAATTTCTGTGCACTAACCTAACATTTATCAATATGCAGCTCATGCAAAGTTCCTCATTGTTTTTTCATCAGGAAACAGCGTGGCACAAATTGGAAAAAATATCTTCCCTTCCCGTTCTGTTTGATGTTGTACAGCTGTTCCAGAGTTCTCCTTTTTCTGTATGTTTTTGCCTTTGTGTGATTTGGTCTGTGAAGTGTCAGTATTATTTTATTTTGCTTTTCAATAAAACATTTTCATTTTTGCATTTCAGTCCTTGTGCATTTCTCATAAGTACCATCTTCCCATTACATCTGTGAAATGCTGTTAAAGAAAGATGATTGTGTATAGCCCAAGCATCAAGATCATTTGGGACTGCTTCTTGGAACGGGACATTTTCCTGGTTGTTTCATGCTGTGCCTGCAGAGGCACCTGAGTTCCAAGGGCCATCCAAGCAGAAACACAGTGACACACAGCAGTCAGATATCTCACATCAGTGGACCCACACACACATAGAAAGTCTCTGATCTGAAGGGTGCTCACTTGGCAATCACAAGACAGAAAGATGGGAAGACAACATCATCTCTTTGCTTTAAAGATCAAATCAGAATCTTAGAAATCTGCCCAAACCACAGAAATCAAACTCACTCTTAGGCTACTTTGCCTATCGGCTTCTAGGTTCAGTCAGCTTCATATTTTCTCATCCAAGTCACTTTCTTGCCCATTTCCCATGTTTGCCTGCCTCCAGGTAAGTTGAGAGACAGCCCAGCACTTCCAGACCACTAGCAAAATGAGTGCCTGTGACTATCTATGGATTTGAGGTCTATGGGTGTGGGATCTGTGACCATAATCCTTATAATCTGTTACATCTTTGGGGTGCATTGGGGAGACCCAAGTAAACCAATAAAAATATGCAGCGTCTTTTGCAAACATTTAGTAAAGATGGGAGGTTTTTTAGTAAAAACCAGATAACCAGAGTATTGAATCCCCAAGCCCCTTCAGTGTTATTGCTGCCTGTCCCATCCAGTGCTGTTTCACTGGAAGATCCTACCTGCACATAATTCCTGAGCTAGGTAAACATTGCAAACTGAACATCCCAAGGTTTCCTGGTCAGCCAAGCCTAAATGCATCACTTTCTCAAAATCAAATGTATCTTTGGAAATTTGAACACCTTCCCTGCCAAAAAAAAGTGTCAAAAAAAGGAGTCTCAAAAAAAATGAGTCTCAAAAAAAAAAAAGTCTCAAAAAGTGTTGCAAATTCAAAATTGATAAAAGAAAACCAGCACTGTCACCTCAATCAAAACATTTCACTTCTGCAGCATCAGAGTCATTCATGTTAATTGAACCTGGGCTTTTTGAGCAGGCAGGTAGAATAGGTGACCTCCCGGGGGCTGCTCCTGCTTACATTTTGCTGTGGTTCTGTGATTCCAGTTTCAAAAAGAAAGACCTTTCAAACCAGCAAAAGAGATTTCCTTTCACAAACTGTTGAAGCCTGGCTGTTTTCAAAATAGATTTCAATCAGTTGTAGAAAAGTTTGAATGAGGTCTGGACTTAGTAAATTGGAGATTGCTGCCAATTCTCTATGCCTTTGAAATAGGGTGGTAAAAACATGTCATGGTGCTCAGTGACAATTCTGACAGAACTATCATCTACTTTTGGTTTCAATGAAGCAGTGATTTCCTGTGTGTGTTGGGGGTAAAAATCCCCCCATCCTTTTTATACAAGAAAAAAAGCCCCTCAAAATAATTTGATTTTAATTCCAGTATTTTGTTAACCAAATAGTGCCCTACTTTCTCCATTAGGATATTACTGGATGATAATTTTTCCTATCTTGGTCTCCAAATAATCTAGTGACAATGAGTTTTACAACTAGTCATACTTCTTTGAAAAGTATTGCTCTGTACAGTATTAAAATAAGGTGCATCCAGGTGCAACACAGTACACCTTCTGCTGTGAGATAAGAGACAGCCAAGTGCTGGGAGAATTAAGAGGCATTGCCATTGCAGGGAAGGAACAGTATTTTTATTCATATGAAAGACCAGTGTTCCACTGTTAGGGAGAGAGTCTCCAGCCTGAGGAAGAAATGGCAGAAGGGAAGCAGAAGGTAGGTCTTCTTCCCAGAACAGCTCTCTGAAAGACATTCCTACAGGCAGATTTCTCTGTCTGAATGTGCAAGAGCTCTTACTCTAATGATCCTTTTCCTGCTTGAACACCAGTTTGTCCTTGGAGTCCCTCTCATCTCAGGCACCAGCACTTAGTAAGTGTATGGGTTTTTAAAATTTTTTACAGTTTTCTAACTCAGCTTTTGTTAAATTGCTGAGTGCCACAGCTGTACAATTCCCATCCTTTCCACTGCTCACCCTTTAGCCACTACACCTTCAAAAGGCATCCCAAGCCACAGGTAGAAGTCCAAGGACATCCTTCAGGTTTGCTGCTTTTCAAAATTTGTAATAAATGAGATGATGCTCTTGCCTGGTATCATTCCAACTAAGCTTCTTGCTAAGCTTTACAACTTGCAATTAATCCCAAGAAATGCTTTGAAGGACAGTATTTCCACCCCCCATGATGCCTAGGGGAACTGGTGGAGGGGTTTAAGGCTGACATTTTTGCTTTTTAAATTTGGAGGTTTCTACTTAAAGATGAGTGTGACGGGAGGAGGTGGGTCAGCCCCTGCAGTTCAGGCTGGGGCAGGATGACACCATTGCTTTGATCCCCTGATGCAAAGAGTTGCTCAAGCTGTGGGCAGGTGGTTCCAAACAAGACCCACCCTTTATCAAATGCCTGCACTTTCCTGGGCACGACTGATGCTGTGCAGGGCAGAAGTCAGAGTACAGTCACGGCATATTGTGGCCTCTCATTTATTGGCTCAGCCTTCTCAGAAGCCCACTTCACAGCAAAAATGCTGCCAGCAGGAGTGTGGGCAAGTCAAAAGTCACAGCACTTGTGCCAGGTTCCTCTGTGGGAAGAGGGATCTGTGCAGGTATGGCACCAAACACCTTCTTTGGCTTTTCTCTCCCTATTCCCTTCTCCTTTGCACCCCAATTCCTCTGCCCTTGTGCTCTTAGATACCACTGAAGCCGTGTTCGACTTCATCCAGAGGAGCCGCAGGATGATCGTTGTTCTGAGTCCCGATTACTTGACAGAGAAGAGCATCAGCCTCCTGGAGTTCAAGCTGGGCATCATGTGCCAGAACGCCATAGCCACCAAGCTCATCGTGGTGGAGTACAGGCCGCTGCAGTGCACCCACCCCAGCATTCTCCAGCTGAAGGAATCCGTCTCCTTCGTCACCTGGAAGGGGGAGAAGTCCAAGCGCTCCGGCTCCCAGTTCTGGAAGGCGTTGCGGCTGGCCCTGCCGCTGCGCAGCCTGAGCGCCAGCGCTGGCTGGAACGAGAGCTGCTCCTCACAGTCAGACATCAGCCTGGACCCCGTCCAGAGGAGAAGGAGCCGGTTGAAAGGGCAGCCCGACCCGCGAGGAGCCACTCCCGTGACTGTCGCTCACGGAGGGACGGCCTCGGCCTCCGAGTCAAAGGCCAAACAGCGAGCCAAGCACTTCCTGACGTGCCGGTGTTGTGGGACCTACTGCAATGGCAGCAGCAGACACAAGCGGCAGGCGGTGGCTGAGCCCAGGTGGGACAGTCACCTCTGCAGCCCGGACTCGGGCAGGCCCCCGGCACAGGGCCTTCAGGGCAGGCCTCGAGCCGAGCCCCCGGCGGCGCAGGCCCCTGCTCTCGCCCTGTGCCATTACAGTGACCTGTCAAACAACAATGACTTCTATGTGCTCTAGCCCAAGGGCTGAAGTGCTGCTGCTGCTGCTGGGCCAGTGAAAGAAACTCACTGCGGCCTCAGGATATTTTTACCATGTCACAGGCTGGCACGGTGCCATTAAGTGTCAGTCCCATGCCTGCATGGGGGACTGCAGCAATGTCACTGCTGGTGACCTGAGCCAGGGACCTGCAGCCGTGCACAGAGCAGCATGTACTGCAGGAGCCCCACAGGCCAGGGCCTTCCTGCCCGGCTGCTTCTCCTGAATTTAAATTGCAGAGTGGAGCTGAAAATGTGTTTCTCTGGCGTTGCTTTTCCCACTCCGTGGCTGTGTTTGCAGCAGGACTGCTGCTGGGGTCGGGTGCAGGGGGGCAGGTCCCCAGCTGGGGTCTGGGAGGGAGTGAGCAGCGAGAAGCCATCCTGCTGGCAGTAACCTCTGGAGACAGGAGCCTGCATTTTGCAAAGGCTTAAACTTTGCTAATGAGGGTGATGGGAGCCCCTGCCACTGCAGTTATCCACTGTGGTCTAAAAGAACTTGCTCAACAGTTTTAAGACAAGCCCCTTCTCTCTAAATAAAATTGATTTCTTTAATCTGCTGTTGTAAAAAGTTCCATAGGAGCTGGTAAGTGCTGTAGCATTGTTCACCAGGTGGTTCCTGGAGATTTGGTTTGCCTGAGCTGGCTGAGGTCCCCTCCTGTTCCCAGAGCTTGCAGTGGGCTCCTGGGCTTGGTCACTATCCCCGCTTCACCGTGTGATGAATTTGTTCTGTCACTTGAATGGCCTTCCATGCAGCAGGAAAGAAAACCATTACAGGGAATATGATTAAAAAAATTCTCTGAGTAGTCAGTGAGCTCAGGGATAGGAGCAAGACCTCAAACACTCACAAAAAACCTCTGGCTCTGAATCTGAGGGGTCAAAACTCAACCACACTTCATTAAAAAACCAAAAGAGCCTTTGAACAGTCTCCCTGGGGCTGCTGTTTCATCAGTCTGTTGAGCTGGTTGTCAGCAGTGTTTCCCACTCTTCTCCTGCTCTGAAAACTTCATTTGTCTCATTCCACATTGTGTAAGGACTTCCCTCCCCAGCAAGGAAAGGTGCTAATCCTGGGAGCCGGTTGCTCACCTTCAGCTGATGCTCTGGCATGACAGACCCGCTAATACAGTGCATTTGTTTTCTTTCCCTGACACCAAAAATGGTCTCCTTCACCACTCTAGTCAGTCTAGTAATTGTGTATCAGGTTGACAAGTAATTATTATTCTTCAGCCTTGAAAATATGATCTGAGCCCTTGGGGTACAGGGTCTGGTGGCCCCAGGATCCCTGTCAGATGGCCTCAGGTGAACTTGATGGAGCTGTAAGGAAGGAGGGGGCCATGTCTCACCCATTTTAATAGTGCTGAAGTCCAGTTATAATTCATATATCACTTTCCTTCCCTCAGCAGACCCTCTTCCTCAGTATTGCCATGACTTTTTTGATCCTTTCCTTCTGAGATCAAGCACCACTGACAGCTCTCCTGTTACAAGCTTCTGTGAGCTGAATACTAACAGCCTTCTGCAACAGACTGAGAAATAGAAACACAAAAATGTGGTGCTAAGTCAATCTAAATAAAACAAGGGCAACAAACCCCTAGCAACTCATAGGAGTTAAAAATTCACACTCTGGAGAAGCTTCCAGGTGTGGATTTCTCTCTAATTTCCATGAGAAATGTAGTAAATTGCTCAGAAAAGGTTTGTCCATAAATGGCTATTCTCAGTGATCAGAGGAGAAACAGGAATGAGATATTTGGAAAACAAGTTGATAAATTGCAAGATACGTTGTAAGATGTAATCAAAATACCATGAAATGAGTCCAGTGGATTACAATTAAATGTGGGATGGTACTGTCAGTGAGTCTGCTAGAGCAGAAACATGCAGCAACAAAATATAAATAATTTGTAATCAATCGGCCTCCAGAGTCAACATATTTGTTTTTTGTTGGCAGTTAAAGAGCTTTTCTTTACAGACTAACCCTAACCTGCTAACCCAAACCCTAACCCTAACACTAAAAACTACCCCTAACCCCAATCCTAAACCAAAACCTAACCCTAACCCTAACCCTTACCCTAACCCTAACACTAACTCTAACCCTCTACCCTAGAACACAGCTAACAAAACAGTTAGGGGACACAGACAAGTCCATCTGAACCTGTCTTCACTTTAGTGACTGCAAAGGTCTGGTACCTAAGAGGTTTGTCCCTAGCAAGTGCTACTGGACATGCCAATAATGAGGTGCTCACTACATCTGAAATGCCAGATGAATCACTAACCTGCAAGAACTAAAAGAAACTCTCTTTCAAACATCAAACAGATTTTTATTCTGATCTCTTACACTAGATGCTGATCTCAGAGCGTCTGATCTAAATGTATTTATGGCAGACATTTTCCCAAACAATGACAAAATTGTGAAGGAACCGACAGATGCCAGTAATAGAGAAAAAAATCCTTCAAACCTTTAATCCTTTCTCCACATTTACATTTTGTCTTCCATGACTGATTCACCACCAATACCTATGAAGGGCAGCACCACCTCTAGCATGGTGTTTGCCCTGTGTGACACACCCAGCCTAGGAGTAAAACCCAGAGCCATGTCACACAGGGGAGGGCAGACTATAGGAGGGTGCATAGGGGGATGTAGGTGCTCCCTGCTCACAACCCAGACCTTTGGCCTCACCTGGCATCCAGAAAAATGTGGTGCTGTTCTGGAAATGCACAACTTAAAACACTATGGACCAAGCAGGGAGCAACATGAATGATCCTGCAGCTGCCTGCCTAAATCCATGTGAAAGAGGTGCAGGGGTTTGACTGTTGTCCACGTGGAAGTTCACACTGGATACCATCACTGGTCATGCTGGGGAAAGGCTGTGGCTGTAAAATGACATCATAAATGCACCACACAGGCTCCTTTCACAAAGATGTTAATGACAAATAGAGATGCTGCAGAATGGTTTACAGAAGAATATTACTTGAATTCTTCATAGCACCACTAATGGCCAGACATCAGGGGACACAACATTTACACTGAAATGCCTGTAATCAGGCTAATGATTTGTGCTTCACTAAAATGTATCTGCCACAAAGTCATTTGGCTTGAAAACTCCAAAGAGTTTTCCAACTCATCAGTATTTGTTCAAGTGAATAATCAGCCTCAGCTTTAATATTGTGCCTGATTGCTGTGTAACCTGGGTTTTGCTTCCAGATGGGGCAGTGGTTCTACTCTTCTGCTGCAGCAAAGAAACTTTTCAGGTATTTTTCTGTCTGTGGGAGTACTTGTACACTATTGCCAAATCATCTGACAATCCATTGCCTGCAAAAGGATTGTTTTTCAAAAGGTTTTTTTTCTTTTCTTTGTTATTAATAATTTTCAGACCTTAGGTGGCAGAGGCTGGGCTGCACAAGGAGGTGAAGTCCCTGACCTCCCGTTATTCACTGCTTCCCACTGACCCTCTTCTTTATCCCACTGCATCTCAATGGGAAACTGGGCTTGATTGCTTTTTGCTTCCAACACTTTTCCCAAGGAAGTGCTATGGCTGAGGTGTCTCCCAGCACTCCTCTGGAATGATCTTAGATGAATTTTTTGTTACAGTGCACTGTGACTGCTTGGGGCCAGTTCATCAGGGAAGGCAGATCACGTTGCATGCTTGGTGAAGCGGGAAATAGCAATGACAGGCAATCCTTGTTCCATCTGCCGTGGTTATTAGCAAATGATGTTTTATTTATCTCCAGATCAGCCATGAAGACACTGAGACACTGACTCCCATCAGGAACATGTTCAATAACTAGTTCTTACCTTCTGAGATCTATAAGTTAATGGATGAAGAACCAAAACCCTGCTATTAATGTGTGCAGGGTGATGCTTGCAAAACATTACCACATCTATGTACCCACAGTTACCAGCCAAGCTGGAAGTACTATTGATGGAAAAAGGTCATTTGGGAATATCTGCACCCACTGAGCTATTTTCATTGGCTGCTGCTGATCACAGTGACACCTTGAAATTCCACATGTGTAACTGACCAGTCTGGGAATGAGCCTGCAGTGAGCTAAACAGATTCACAAAGAACTCCCATCTTCCATTCACAGCAAATCCCATTTCTTTGATTTTTTTTTTCCTCTGCCTCTCCTGTCCTCAAGCAAAAATCAGCACAAGATGACATCAAAATTTTCCATGAAAATGGAAAACGTGTGATTGCCATTTAAAATTATATTTGATTTAACATAAACATGTTATGAAAAGTTTTAAAACAAAGCTCAAAATGTGCTATACTGAGAGTGTCAAAATCAGTCTGGTGTTTCACTTCTGTTTTGCTTACAGCATACTTTGTTAAGACTAGTGCCTTTTAAAACATTTCAACTTAAATGGAAACAGCATTTTCCTTTGGAAAGCAGATTTCATTATAAACACATCAGATCTGCCTTGGTTATCAAAATTACCCTTTTCTGCATATTGGCCCAACACTCTCAGTTTTCAGTATTTGCAGTTTCCCAGTCTGCTAAGATTTATTAAAGATTTAGGTCAGTGATGCCACAAGCTCCCTAACCAGCCCTCTGGCAATTGAAAAGCCTCAAACTATATTCTTACAGCTTACTGGAAGAAAAATCAACATGTTTGCATATCAGATTGTATCAGCTCCTCAAATCACACTCATGTTTGTGTATCAGGTCCAAGAACTTGGCTGAGGATAATACCTCACTAGCTCTCTCCTCTGTGCACTGCCAACACAAATGGGGATGTCTCTGCAGACAGCAATCCATGCCTTCTGCTTTGCTCTCACTCTTTCCATGCACACTGTTGCCAGTGAAAGAAAACTCTGCTCCATTCATGCTTACATTTTAATTGCATGCTCCTTTCTGGAGGCAAGCAAGAGTAACATCTATCATTTTGTTTCACATCTCTGCCTCGAAAGCATCTGCTCCGTTTGGGGATGCAGGAGAGAGCAGCTGCTGGCTCCCATTCAGTGTCAGCCTCCCTGCCACATGTTCTTTTACCTGCATTTAATATCAAACAGCATTTCAAACTCACTCACTATCCATTTCAGATCTGCATACATGAAGAAAACCCACCCCAAATCAGCCAACAAATATCTGGCATTTCCCCCGATACCCACATCTGTTTTGGCTGGTTTCATCCACTCCAGCAGCACAATACTCTCAGAGTCCTGTCTGACCCAAACAATAGTTTTAGCTCATTTGGCACCAAGCTGGACCTGAATGAAGAAAAGTGAGGGTATCTGGGCTATGTCAACACGTAGTTACTATTCAGCTCCTCAAACAACCATCAGAGCCCCTGCTAGGCTGCTCTGTTAGTTCTGAATCCTAGTTTTCTGCTGGCTTGGCTTTGTGCTTCTTTTTCCCTTGAGGTCTTCAAGGCTACAGTTTAATTAACGCCCACAGTGTCATCAGAGTCCATTCACATCACTAATTTTAAGCATTGTTATTGTTTTTTTGGGTGGTTAGATAAGAAGACCAAAATAACTGGGCTAAGTTACCCCTTTCCCTGGGGACATCTTGCACTTCTGTTTCTTTTTGTTGTAATCAGTGAACCAGACCTCTCCCACAAGCTGCCTCTCACTCCTGCCAAGCTCCTACACACAGACATAATTGGGAAGATGCCCAGAGCTCTCTCCAAACTTAATTCTCTGCTCAGTCCAGCTCAACTGCTCTCAATTCCTCTTACATGAATTTTATACCAAGGGGGGACCCAAGGTCACCACTTTGTAAAACTAGATCAAGATGATTTAGCTTCCCATCTTCTTTTCTAATTTAGCTACCCCTCTGTCTTGCCTGTCTTAATATGAAGCTTCCTGATAACCACTGCCATGCACACAAGCAGCATCCAAATATTTCCAGCTGCTCCGCACAACGGCCTGACTATTAGAGAGAGACAGACTTAGCAGGTGGCAGGGGCTCACCATCTGGCTGTACTCCATCTCAACCTGCTTGCTTGCATTCTCTTGATTATTCTTCTCTAAAGTACAGCAGCTTATCTCCTGCACTTACTCCCCTCTGCTCCATCAGTAGCCAGATTATTCAGTCTCCAGCATATTCTTCCTCTCCATGCTCCATGGCTAAGGAATTGTGTGCCAGGTGCTACACTGATGTCAGTGGATCCCTTCTCTAAAGGGGCTCTACTCTTATTTTGTGCAATCTCAGCTGTCTGACACCAAACTTCCTCAAGGTACACTAAATTTGTTCAGTCTGGCCCTGCTTCCAGTGCAGAGGTCAACACAACAGATGCTTTGGAGCACTGACTCCATCAGCAAGCCTGGCCCAAGTCTGTGTGCAGACATTTGTCTGCCAGTTACCAGCAGAACGCTGCAGCAGCCAGATCGGAGCAGCCTGCAGGGTGTCACCTCCTGTCACAGGCTGTTTCAGCTGGCTGAGTGGCCTATATTTAGACCCTAGTAGGTGATCCTATGAAAAGATATGGGACAAGGAAAGATGTTGCAAAGAAAGTAGAACACATCATTCCAATTAAAAAACTGTATTCATCCTGGCATTTCCAGTTGTACTTTTATACTTTTATTTATGATAGAGTTATTTCCTTCTTTCTTTCTTTTTCCTTTTTTATTTTTTTTTTTTTTCTGGAAATACAGTACTTGGCAGGCAAATAGCAGCTCTCCATTATACCACTACAAAGTGAAACTGTCACCACTCATTTCACAGACTAAAGGCAGCTTTTATTATCCTCTGTTTAGTCAATGTTTTTACAGAATAAGGAATAAGGAGAGAATTGCCCAAAAGCAGGCTCTAGGGCTATTGTTGAGCATTTCCTGGCTGCCTGGCTGAGACCTTAGCAGCATTCCTCATTGTCACCTTGATCACTGAATTGGACTTACTACTTCATTATTTGATTTTTATTGCTTTCCTCTCAGGTTGGCATTTGGCCTTTCTTTCAAAATACCTCGTGCTGCAACCTCCCTCCTATTATAACTAGGGAAAGTTTGAAGTACTTGCTGTTTCTCAGTCCTGTCTGCCAAAGCAGAGCAAACTGGATTAATATTACATTAGTTACATTAATATTTCCCTTCATTTTTGAAAGATAGAAGGCACCAAATAATTAAGTAACATTGCTAGCAGGTGGCAGGGAAAATATTTGCAACAAGTCCCACCTGCAACAACTCCTTTACTGCCTCAAGCAACTCTCTTCAGGTCATCCCATTAAATTATTGGTCAACATTTATTAATCACATCGGCTGTGTCTGATGAATACAGCAAGACAAGCAAACTCTTCCAGAAATGTCTGAGAACTGAGGCTGGATTGAGATATATTACCAGAAGGTCATCAGAGATCACTCCTCTTATGGATCACTGTGGTAAAGTATGACTTATTGCCTCCCTTGATAAAAGGTTCTGAAAGGTGCATATCTGAGTGTTTCCAGATACCTTAGTCTAGGTAATTGCACCTGGTTACGTGCAGACTTCATAGCAGAGAGAGAATTTTTTTCAGCCATTAAGCTCAGTTTGTTCAGCTGAAATACGACTTCTATGTTGTCTCTGTGGAAAAACTGAAGAAAAATGTGCTAGTGCTTCCCTGCCAATTTCAGAGCAAGTTCCTTTGAGTTTTGGGAATCCAGATTCCCAGGGGCTGCACTAGACAAGATTGCTCACTCAGGCATCCTCATGTCCTATTGCATGCCAAGTGTATATTTTAACTAGTGAGCTTAACATCCTTCAGTGTTCTTGCTCCCTCTCCACGTTTTTGTGAAGTTAACCCTATTTATGAATCACTTCCCTTCACTAGCAGTTGCAATGCAAAGGCTATGCTGGACAATGCCAGTTTGGATCAATCCAGACCATTTTTTTCCCTCTCTCAATCCCTTCTTCCCAGCTTTTTAGTCCTCCTTCTCTCCTGACCTGTTTGGTGTTGAAGAGACATACACAGAATCTTGCCTAGCATTGTGTTCATGACTTGCTCTGCACAGAAGTAGTCAGAAAATCAGTAATTCTAAATACATGGAATCCATACCAGTGAGCACCTTCCCCACTGTGCCATCAGCCATTGCCAGTAGGGGCTGTTTGACACATTGCCAGTATATCTCGCTTTCCTGAGGTGCCTCTGGGGTGGGGGGAAATGTGAATAGATTACTTTGTCCTGTTCTGCATTTTCAGGGATGTTTGGGCTCCTAGAGTAAGGATTAATGTATGAGAGTGAAGGGTTCAATTTGTTTTTCCCTTGTAGCTGGAGTCTTCTAGCAACTCTGCTTCCCTGTTAACCCTTGCTATGTTTGCACTCATCAACAAACATTAGTGGTGTTTTTTACAGCTGGAATCAGACAGGGCCCTTCAGGTGCAGAACAAAAGGCAGGTTATGCCCACAGGGAATACAACCAGCAGTTCCCTCTGTGCTAAGCACATCAGGAAGGTCGGGAGGTGCCTTGGAGGGGGCCCTTCAGATAGGCTGGCAGCTCAGGGATCATCCTGCTCAAAGCACTCTTGCTGGCATCTACCTCTTGTGTGCACTGGGCTCACTGATATTCCTGCCACAGCACAGCATGCCTTGCCACTCTGATAAGACAGCTCTCTGGAGACATCTTGCTTGCTCTGGACACTCCTGGGTGGAGGCGTCAGCTCCGGCCGCGTTACCGTGCCTATCAGCAGCACAGTGACATTTGCTCTGTGCTCCCAACAGGAGCTCTGCAAGCTCCCCCCACCTCCTTCACACACAGATACACACACTTCAAGCTGTCCAGTGTATTTCAAGAGAGCAGAAAGTATTTGCTAAAAATATTTATGCAGAAGTTATTTATGGCCTGGCCCACATCAACCCCGTGGCAGCCGTTACACAACGCTCACAAAGGAGCCCTTATCTGGAGGAGCACACAGCCAGTTTTGCAGTCCACAAGTCACCAAGACGCAATTCTAGTGGCTTTTCAATCAAATCAGGAACTTGAGGCCTGGATGTTCAATTTAGATGTCAAGTCTTGTCAAGCAGGCTCTGCCAAGCTGCTTTCTCATGCTTCCCAGTTTGAAGGGGACTCTGGTAGAGGGGATCAGAAAATGCTGCACCATTTCAAGGAATGACAGCTTTTCCTCAAAAAGCTGGAGGTAGGCAAAGCAGATCTCTTTCGATGGAATTTGGTTCAAGATTAGAATTATTTTCTCTCTCTGCTTACTGTAGAAAACTTCTCAATGGCCTATAGAAGGGAAAGGAGACTTGCTGCTTGGCTGACACTGGGCACATACCCACAAGGCTGGGCACAAGATTTAATTCACAAATGCACTCTACTGCTACAGCAAGAATTTAGTCAAGGTAGCTTTTGGTTAGAACCCTAAGAAAGGTATGGTGAATTTATAAAACCCTTAATTTTTTAAAAAAATTACTCAAAATTCAATGTAAGTGAGATCCAGCTTTTTGTCCTGGACTATCTCCACCTTCATATAGTTTGTTGTTGTTTTTTGTTGGGTTTTTCTTTTTTTTTTAAACAGCTACATTTATGATCTGCAATGGCCTCATGGGTGCTGATCTTTAAAGGTCTGTACTAAAACTCCCAGCTTCATCTGTTGTTATGGGGACATGAGACATGAGCTTGTGCAGGTAAGAAAGCAGGAGATGCTCTTGATATAATGAAACTGGTGGGATGCAAATGTACCAGAGGAATGACAGGAATATCAGCACTTCCCTGCGCAGCTGCTCAGTGCCATGAGTTCAAAGTGACTACAGCCCAATTCCTTAGTTAACTTATGAGAGGAAAAATAATTGAAAGCCAGGATCTCAAATTAGGATCACACACATTGGTTCCCTCTTCTCCATCAGGTCACGAACCTCAAGGAATTCAGGTTGATTTGACATGCTTGTTTTCATCAAACCCCTGGTGCCAGGTCCTTATGGCTTCATTATCCACTGAGTACTAATGATGGGATGCTCTGTAACCACTTTCATGCCCTGGATCTTGGAAAGGCTAATCCCAGAGCCTCTCTTTGCCCTCTTCTTAAGATAAGTATTTTTCTTGTCCTTTTCCATTCCTTTGAGACCTCTGATGCTGTCTTTGCTTCCTCAAATGCAATCACTAATTGTTCAGAGGTTTAATTAAGCTAATTCTTTCTACAAGCACTCCAGGGGGAATTTCAGCAGAGGTTGCCAGTTTGAATACATGGAGTTTTTTAAAGTCTGGATATTTCTTGAAATCATTCTTTCACTATGCTCCTTCACAGTAACCTATTCCATTACACAATTTGCCCTGCTGGAATTTACTTGTTTGTGAAAAATAGAACAGGATTAATTTTGAGTCCTCCAGTTTTAACATTTTTTTTTTCTCAGATGTTTGCTCTTTTCCCCCATAAAGCAGTAAGTCAGTAGCATCTTTTGTCACAGCCTATTCCTCTTTCCCTTGCACCTCCAGCTCCCTCCTATTGGATGACCAGGCCAAAGTTTTGCCTTCTCAGGACTCCCAAGAAAAAAAAAGAGGGACACAAAGAAATCTTCAGAGTCAGAGAATCAGGTGGGATGTACATGCTGATAACACCTGTCTACTCTTGGAAAACCTTCATGGGACTGCAAGACTTTTTCAGCAGAACTTGAGTACAGGTGGACAGCTCTGAAGAAGATTTGTGCCCTCTTATGCATCTACTAATTTAGTGTAGTCAGATCTGCCTTGAGTAGATTTCAGCAGTGTGACTAAAGTTGTCTCTGTGTGTTACCTGGGTTTTCCAGGCTGAGGGGAATGGCATCCTTGGAGCTCCCCAAGGAACCTCAGTGCTGCCTCAGCTGTGTCCAAGTCTACCCTGTGGTTCTGCAGAGCTGGAGCTGCCTGGCAATATCCATGCTTTTCCCACAAAGGACACATCTCTGCATGAAATGGGCATGAAACTGGCTTACTCAGGTATACAAATATGGGAACTCAGAATAAATACTTCTGATTAACCTATTTCTTCCTGGCACTCCTGAGCTGGTCTGTAGGATGGCCGTCAGCTGCCACTGTTCTGAAAAGAACTACACATTCTTTTCCTGATACTTTTTCTACCTCTTGGAGATGTGAAGAAGGGCTAAAAATCAATCACTTGAAAATCAAGTGATTTCATTCTAGTTTTTTTCAGGTCTAAATCGGTTATGACCTACTAAGATCAGTAGCAAATTAACATGCAATAACAAACTCTGTGCCAGAGACTATCAAACATCTGCTGCTGTGGTTTTCCTTCCTTTGAAGCACTTGGTTATTATCAGAAGCAAGATCTTAAACACTTGCTTATGGAGTAGTCACACCTATGTCTCTAAAGGGTCAAACCCCAGGAAGTAGTTTTTAAAAGCCTCAAAATCACTGTTTTAGCCTATCAGCATTTTCCAAGTGATCTGATTTTGGAAGAACTGCCTGCATTCGTCCTCTGGGATGGTAAATCCAAGCCTGGATAGACAACTGCATGTGCTGTAGATGACTGTGAATGCAGGTAAACAATTTGCCCACACGAGAGCAGCCCAAGTGTTACAGATATCTTTTGGCTGCACTGGTTTCTAACTAACCTGTAAGAGCAGGACGTTGCTCGGAGTTACAGCACCTCTCTGCAGGCCACTGAGAAAGAGCTCTCAGACAGGAACACTGAATTCATACAACAGCCTGTCTTTTGGGATATGGGCAATGCAAGTAATGGTTATTCTTGGAGTAATGAAGTTAAAAACCAGGTAATTAATTATTAATAATATATCAATTAATTTATAAATTAATTATATATTATTTATGTAATATTATTTAGAAAACGATCTATTATTATTTATAATTAATTTATTAATTATAAATTATATATTAATTAATTATCTTAATCATCTACTAATTAAGTATCTTAATTAATTATCTTAATCATCTTAATCATCTACTGGCATGAATCAAGCCACCAAATCCATGTTAGACCTCGGCACAGACATAGGTCTCAGCAGAGTTTGGGCAACTGTAGCCTAGAAAAGCCTATCAGAAAACCATTTGTGAAAGTGATTTTGGTGTAGTTAAACAAAGAAAAGGAGCATCCTTAAAAACCTACAGATGCTAATGTGAAGCTCTGGGTATCCAGTATGGACATGGAGCTGACAAACCAACATGTGGCTTCAAACATGAAACCACAGACTTTGTGTGAGTCTTTCCCACTTTCTTCTAACTCCTGCAATATGTCCTAGTGATTTAACAATCCAAGCTAAACATCTTTCCTCTGCCAACAGTATCCCAGCTGATGACACATCTCTGCAAAAAATCCTATTTAGGATTGAGTTCTGAGGCATAACTGTAGGTATTGTAATAGTCTAATGAATATGTCTAGAAATCAGTGACTGAGCAAGTCATCTAATGCAGCCTCTTCTCTTTCATTCACAAAATTAGCTGGGATGGACTTTGCCCTTTTTTTTGTTCTTGTTCTGTTTTGTGTATTGGTTTTTTTCCTCACTCTAGTCAGTGGTGTGAGAGAATGGCTCCAGCCTGCCTGAAATATTCCTGTTAATCAACCTTTGCATAAAAGCTCAAGGCTATTTCTGAGCTTCAGTTTTCTGTTAAAATTATTTTCTGTTCCCCAGGCTTTTTTTGTTGAGTGAGCATTAGAACACAAAATATCTCTCTTGTCTTAGTATTTATGAAAATAAGAATATCAAATATTATTATCAAAGCATCTAGACTGAATCTGAGATTCTGTAAAATAGTTTATATATAAATCACAGTATTTTTCTATTATTCTAATATTTTTCTATTTGAAAAAAGTATTTTCCAATCACATTATAATAACCCTATTTGTGGTCACAATGACTGTCTAAATGAGAGTCTCCAAATGGAAGTTTGATTTCCTTTAATTTCTGTGATAACTAAGGAATTTAGCTCCATTTGCATTCTTGGATTATCTTAGGCTGTAGCAAAAGTCTCTCTAATTTAGCAAGACAGACTAGCATCTTCAAAACTGAAAATATAAGAATTTATTGTTAAGTTTAAAGGAAAAGTTGTCTCTACAGTGTTTTCCAAGAGTTTGCTTTCCATATAGCACAGCAATTGCAAAAATCTAGATATCTATTCTAATCCCTCTTTTCCCTTGCTACTCTTTAAAGAAAGATCAGTGTTGTTATTTTTCTAAAAATGAGCCCTTTTAATAGTCCCACAGACCATATCTCACACAGTCTATGGCCCCATAGATCACAAAATATGAGTTCATGTTCTGATGAATTGTCGATTGTTTGCAAAGAGTTTGTAGGCAACATGGCTTTGGAAAGGAATTTGGAGCAACTATTTTTGCTTCCATTATTCATCCATTCCTTTTCCCCCCAAATAGTCACTTTTCAGTTCTGAGGCATGTGCAGACTAGAAATAGCATCAGCCCCGGGGGATTTTCCTTTACCAATCCCTTGGACATTCATTTCCCAATTTAGGGTGTCTGTTCTCAACTTTTCAGAGTAACATCTCCTTCCCTTGCTCCACCCTGCATGGATGGCAGGGACAGGCTGCCTCGGGAGAGAAATATTCTCAGTTGGGCTGAACAAAGCCAGAACAACCCCACTGCTTGTCTTCCAGCCAGCAGATGTAGCTGGACATGAATTTTATTGATGGAGTAGATGGTACAAGATTTCCTGGTTTATCCGTAATAGTCACTAGAGGGCAAAGCAGGTCTCCATAAAGCAAACCTGCAACCCACGAGGGAGGCTCCCTGGCTCTTGCCTTTGTCTTGTGAGACTCTGGTGTAGTTCTGTCTGCAGGGACAGAGCTGGACAGTCCCACCCTGACTGCTGACTTACCTGGTTTGGGACATACTCAAGTTTGCCCATTCTCATACGTTTTTGGTTTTGGACACAGTGTTGGCTTCGATGATAATGTTTTGCTCATATGAAAGCATTTTTCGAGGTCCTTGGGGTGCAGCATCCATCCAGTCTTGCATCTTGTTACTAGGAGATGCCAACATTGAGCTGTTTTCCCTAGAACGTCCTCCCAGCCAACTGTGGCTTAGATAATTCAGGATACAGAGCTCAGACCTTTTTAGGTAACATGTAGTTCTTTCTTTAACTTCTGATTACTTTTTGCGTCCCAGGAGTCCTTAGGTATTTACATTGCTCTTGCACTGAAGTTGTGAAGTTTACTTGGCATTGTGTGAAAAAAACACCTCCTTTGGTCTCTCTTGAACATTGATTGCTTCACACCATATTCCCCCAAGATGATACCAGAAGCAGAAAGCTGCAGCCACCTTTTCATCCTCAGCAAGCCCATTGTGAATTAAAGTAGCTGTGCCATGTTCTCACCTATTATTTTTATCTTCTGTGGTGAAAGCTCCTAATGTATGCAGTGGTTTGGACACTGATTAAGTCATTCATCTTGCATGGCAGATGAGAAACCACCCCTGGAAGTCAGTGTGAAGCTATCCAGGGAAAATTTGACTGGGAGAGCATAGGAAGACCTTGGGAGAGCAAAACATAGAAATGACAACTTCAGGGCAACAAAACAGTTTTCTTGGCATGGCTGCAGCCTCAACATGTGAAAACCCACCTAAGCCAGGATAACAAGAGATGCCAATGAAGCCTGAAGTATCTCATGTGTAGGAGTAAAATCTGTTGACGTTATTCCAAAAGTAAGCTGCTTTCATGTTGGTGTGCACTAAAAGGCCTTTGGAGAGGGTTTATGCAGCAAGAAGCCCTGACTCTTTAAACATGAGATTTGTGCTGCTGAACTTCATGATTCTCAGCATTATGGTGAATACTAAGCCTTTCTGTATTAAAATCAGATATTTTTTGGAGTTTCAAAAATAAATGTTTGGCTTCAAGACCTGCTACCTAGAACATACTTCAATCCAAAGTGTTCCAAATTTGAGTGAAACACTTAAAAACACCTTCCACTGTTCTCATGGACCTGAATCCCCATTTTTCAACCAATTTAGCTGGGAGGTTTTGAGTACTAAATTTGAAATCCATGTCTGTAGTCACAGTCTCCTTCACACTATGCTCTGCCAAGTAGTAAGTCCTGCTCATGTGGAGAGGGGAGGTTGCAGTGGGCCAGCCTACGTGGCAGGGAGAGTTGGGCTGATAGCCCCTGGTGCCACACAGGTGGATTGAGCTCCATGTGGCAAAAGCCGCCCCTGAGCTGACAAGGGACTCCATATGAGCATCAGGATTTCCCTTTCCAGAGTGCCAGCCTGTTTTTTGCTTGCAGGAAAGGCTTTTCAGTCCATAGATGTGATGGCAAGCTCATAGATAGCACCTCAGGCAAGTCAGTGTTCCCAATTCTGAGTCAAAATCAAGAAAGCATGTGCTCAGGCCTGGCTGTTGGGAAATTAGAATTGCTTTTTGAGTTGTGGACATGTCCTACACTGAGCCATTTAGTGGAGATCTTCTATTACCCTGAAATGAGCAGAGAGGATGTAATGATCAGGGAGGTCCATGACAATCTAAAGGAGGTTGGAAAAGCCTGGACTTTCCAGTCAACAGGAAAGGTTCCAGTCAACAGGCTCAGGTTTGCTCCAGTGGGCACCCAGCTCCAAGAGGTGCTCTCAGCAGAGGCTGGTGAACCAGTGGTGAGCAGCACATGTGGTGCAGAGTGGGTCCAGAGCATGCAGAATCTCCTGAGCCACTGGCTGGAGCTACTGTACTTTTGGGAAAGACCAGTTCTCCCAGGTCACGCTGAGAGCCCCATGAAAGTCAATGGGAGGATGTCTTATTTTGATATATTGATGTTTGATGTTACTGCAGGAAGGACAAGGATCTAAGACTCGAGGTTTCTATACTTTTACCCATTTAAAGTGGGGTAGCTGAATGCCTACTCTGGACTTTTTGTTTGCAAAGCAGCCACAGCTCACACTGAGCACAGGGATAATTGTAAGTTCTCATCACTTCTGAAAATGGGCCATTAAATAGGTCATTAAGTATAGCATTAGCTGTCTCATTTCAGCCACCCAGGCTGAAGAAATTTGGCTGTTGCAAGGCAAACAGAGGCTCAGGTTAGGCTGGATAGCCATGCTGTTGTCTCCTGCTGCACCAATAGAGCACAGGCAACCTGGGAGCCTTCAAACAGCTGCCACGAAATCCACACTGGCATTTAATAAACTCCTTTCTCAGGAGAAATTAAACTTTTCCTGAAACCATGTTTCCAGAACACAGAGGAGATCTACAGCCCCACAGGACCTCTGAAAGTGGTAATCAGAGTTTTACGCTTTTAGATCATTGATTTGTGACTAGTTCAGGTTGGAAGGTCATGCAAACAGTGGCTCTTGGTATCCTGCTCTGGAATGAGCTGACTTTTATCCCTTTAGGAGTCTGCTTGTCCACAGGAGAATGCCCCTGTGAGGTACCCCATGTAAGTGGTCTCCTGTGAGCACAGAGGCGGCTGTACCACCTCAGTCCAAAGATCCAGCTCTTCCAACTTGCTGTATCTATTTGTGGATCCATGGAAAAACATATAGGAGCTTAGCAAGGACACATGAACCTCCCAAATGCAACTATTTGCTGTTTAGGAAGGGTCAGAGACAGAAGGAATTTCTCTGTCTTGAGCAGCTCTATACATTTCTATTTCAGAAAGTTTCTCTGTCCTTTTCCTTCTCACACAGACCTATTGCATCCACACATCCTTAGACAGGAACAAATCAATCTGAGAATTGAATTGCAGAGAATAGACACAGAAGAACAGTTGGAAGCAGTGGGAGAAAGCAAGCCAGGTTTCCTCTGGCTCAGTTCCTCCTTGATGCAGCTGTAAGGAGGCCTTTTCCCACCATGCTGAGTCTTTGCCACAGCTTTGGATTTGCTAAACCAAATTTGTGAAGAATTGGGAACGTACAGAAAAAATCATTAGTGAGGTATTTAGCGTGAATGTGAGCAAAATAAGCCAACTGTGGGGCTGTGGGATGACCCCACCCAAACCCACACATGTTCCATAGGTCCCGGAAACAAACGTGAAGGCTCAAATAGCATCATTGTGCTACAGTGAGCTCTCTTTTTTGAAACATTTAATGATAAATGTTTAAACAGCTGCCCTCATAGGATTCAGGGAAAGAGAGCAGTAAGGCATTGTCTTCTATTAAAGCCACAACTGGACTTTGGCCAGAACTGAGGAATTTGTAGGTGACATGAGTACATTTTTCATGCATTTTGCTGAATCCCCTGCATGGCGTAACTTTCTCTGTGGGAGATTTAGCCAAACAGTCTGAAGAAAAGAAAGAAATGTGGACAAACCAGCTTCTGTGATTTATTGCCTCAAAGCCATTCAGTAGAGTTTGTCCCAGCTGGTCGTAAGCTACTTATTTCCTACTTCAGTGGAGGGGAAGAAGGGCACTGGATGCACATTTTGCCCAGATAGAGATCTCCATTCTTTGATTTATCTCACACACTTAGGGCAAATGAATAGTCATCTTGATCTTATCTCATGCCTAATTTCTTGTTTATTTATTTTTTCATTCTCAGTCCTCTTTCCACCCCCCCCTACAAGATGGGAAGTTTTTACCATTAGCTTTATATGTCACTGGGGAGTTGATAAAACACATAAATTAATGACTTGAATAACAACAATGCCTCATCTGGTGTGATCCCAGAGAATATAAATACTTGAGGACTAGTAATTGTGTTTTCCTTCCCAAATATCAATTGAGATTACAGATCCATTGATTAAGACTGCTGTGAAGCCTTGAGTATGTGTCTGCATTAGTATTTCAGTTCAGATCAGGAGCTCCCTGTAAAAGTAGTTTGGTTTGCATTGTGGTGCCATCTTAAGGATGCTTGAATTACTGTCTTTTTGAATGAAACTTGTCTGAATATGTGGTCTCCTAATCCATTCCAGGCACTACTGGAAACCAAGCTGTGGATGGCAAGAATTAAAGAAGAGGAAGAAAACCAAACAACAAAGCCCCAAAAAATAAAACCATGAAATGCATTTACTTTGGATGTCAAGTTCTCAGCAAAAATTTTCCTGGTCTTTGGCTCTGCTCCTCTTAGTTCATCCTGTTTGCTAATGCAAATGTAGTTACAGATGATCTTCAGTTAATTTGAAGGCTTCATGGCTAAGCACTTTCAGCATAACCATAAAGTAAATGTACAAAATTAAATGAGTCCAGCTGTGTTGTGTGTTACCTGTCTGCCTGCAGGCTCTGTGAAATGCAACTTTTTCTGTTGTCACAGATAGGATTTGTTCAAAATATCAGTGGTTTTTTTTTTACTTCCATATCAATAAAATTGTTATTTCCACAATGTAGTAAATTGTTGGGGTGGAAAACCCTCATTGGAAAGGGAGCAAATCTGTGATTCTTCTGATGGACCTGTATGAGCTATGTGACTTCGAGAGCAGCTATGAATTGTATGAAATTCCATTCCAGCACATGTCTAGAAACCCATTTATCATCAAGGTATCCATCCTTTGGGGTGTGATCCTGCCCACCCACGGCACCAGCACCGCAGCGCTGATGATGCTCTGTTCTTCAGCCTTGGAGACAAAAACCCACTGATCACCGCAGAGGTGCAAATCCCCACATCCCATCAGCTCCCACAACCTTCCCCTCTGCTGCCCCTTCAGACGGCTTTAATTAAATCCCTTATTCAGTCACAGCCTCCGAAGGTGCAGTGTCACAGGGACAGAGGTGGGAGTGGGATTAAGTGTTCCTCTCTTGGATATCTGTGCAGCCCACTCACTCACCTGACTGCACGCTTTGGGTTTTTTTCTGGTGACAAAGCATTGAAATCAACTCAGCTGAGACTGATTCTTTATAGAGGGAAGGAACAGAAAGTGAGATAGTCTGACACACACATGCCTGATCCCCACGAAACTGCTGTGCAGGCAGGTGGATGGGGAGTGATTGGCAAGAGAGGTGTCCTGCTCCAAGCTGAGTCAGAGGATGTGGAGGGCAAAAAGCAGAGGCAACCCCTGCCACCTCACTGTTCCCAAGGATTAAACACCCTCCAGAAGTGAGCTGCTGGATAATGTTGTTCAAGTATTGACAAGATCTCTGAGCTTGCAGTGGCAGATTGTGAAAGGTTTATTTGTTTGTTCCATGGGGCTTTCCAAAGAACTACTGAAAACAAGTTTCTTTATCTTTCTCTCTCTCACAGACACTTGCACACAGGTGCCAACACCCCACCTGCTGCTACCCACATTCAAGTAATAACAGACAATCACTTTACCTGCAATTTTCTTACCTATAAGCAATGCAGTTACCTTGAATATTTAGGAGGTTCATGATGATGCTGTAAATCAGGACCAGATTTGGTGTCTAGATCTGCAATATGTTTTTTATTATATATATATTTTGCAATTGGATAAAAAGAAAAGGGGGTTGATGTAAAATATCAAGAGTCCTGCTCTTTTGCCAAACACCCCTTTGGCTGAAAGTTTGCTCTCTATTAAAATGTGTTACTTATTCAATAATCCAAGAGTTTATAAATTCTTTTTGCAGGACTTTTAAGGAAATTGTGAACAATTAAAATATAAAGGATTAACAACTCTGAAAAAATGACAACCTATCGAATTTACTTTGTTCTATTTAATTTTTACCTCTGTGAGGCCTCATACACTGAAATGCTGTGTCATCAGCACCTGAGACACTCATTTATGATTTTTTTTTAATATGTTACACCCTCTCTGGTGTAATCTGCAGAGGTCAATGCATGTAACTGTAGTTGCCCTTTGGTAGATGTCTGAATTTGGGGATCTGTCCTTTTCTAGACCATTTCAGTAGAAGCTTTGTCCTCTTCTTGGCCACTGTTTTACCAGGCCATGTGGACACAGATTTCATGGAAAGAAAACTGATATGGAGAGAATTAATCAGCCAGCTGTCCTTACAGACATGAGATCTGCATGTGGAAAACTCTTAAAAACACAGACTTTGAAACTCAATGCAGGGCTTTGGGATTTAAGGGCATATTTGAACTTAGCAAAAATAAGCGACTCAGTGAATATGAATAGTCACGGCCTCCGTGTTTGCAGCTTATGTATCACCTCTGCAAACACAGTGGTTTATAATTGACTGAAAGGAGAAATACACCTTGCAACATCCACCAGCTTCTGCAGCCTGGGTGATTTCCCACCTGAGCACCTCGCTGGCCTGTTTTTATCCTGTGAGGAGGTTGCAGCACCTTTCTGGCCATGATTTCCTTTACCTAACAGGTGCTGGTCATACTTTATTTTGCAAATGAGACATTTCGTGAACTATCATGAGAGTAAAGAATTACTAGAGCTGAAGGGGCGGGGATGAAATGGAAAGAAAGGGAAGGAGGGCAAAGAATGACTTTGCAGACAAATCCTCCGCACTATTGAATCTTTTCTGGCACAGAAAAAAACCCCAAACATCAGAAAAGTCATGCTTCAGTTCTCTGCTGTTACATTATCTTTTTTCTTTTCTTTTGCTACTTCAAAATACCTACAAGTATGTTGCCCTCCTTGAAGCCAGCTCCTTGAAAATGAAGTGTACATTTCAAAGACTGTGTACAGTATAACTCTTTGTGTTTGGCTTGAAGAAATATTTGTTGGGTGGAAAGGAAAAAAGGGAATTTAAGTAGTTGGTAGTAGGCAAATGTTCCTCCAAAACCTGCTCAAAACACATTGAATCTAAGGACGTGTCTTGGCCATGCTAGACAGAAGTTGCATCTTGTGATGTTAGAAGAGAGTTGGAGCTCTTGACAGGGAGTTGCAAAATTAAACACCCCCAAAACCTGTGAGGCACACATCCAGAGAGGGGTAGTTCATACTTGTTAGGGTGGTGATGCCCGTGTGGAGATGACAGTGAGGGCTGGCTGCCTCAGCATCTGTCTCCAGTCCAGGCCAGGGTCTGAGCTCCTGTGACACATCTGTGCTGCTGGCAGGGCTGCCATGAGCTGCTTTAAAGAGCGCTGCATCCACAGTGGAGCAGCAGTGAAAATATCTCATCTTGTCTGGCATAAAGCCACTAGAGCTGCAATAATGGAGATGTCTGGGACACTGTTAACTTCACAATTGTTTTGCTCTCAGATAAAAGCAAAACATTCTCAGTCATTTCCCTGAAGAGGGGCCATAAAGAACACATCTTCGACATCAATGATGGATAAAATTGGATGAGGTCCTGTGTTGTGGCAATCAATTCAGCCATGTTAGGCACTGATGCTGTCAAAGGCGCTGTATTGGCTTTTAATTTCCTGTAATTCACAATTAACTGCCATTTCCCATTCAACTTTTTACTGGCCATACAGGAGAGTTATATGAGGAATGAGAGGGAACAACTATTCCATCATCCCTTAAGTCCAATATCACAGGGGAAATCCCTTCTCTGGCCCCCAAAGGGGGATTTTACATTAGTTACCTTTCAAGGAGATAGAGTGGGACTGGCAGCTTGCAGCAGGTGAAGTGATGAAAAATCCAAAGCAAAAGTGCACTGCCTGCCCTCATCATCAGTCCAAGACCTGCCTTTTAAGATGTGTAAGCCAAGCCTCTTTATTGTCTCCAAACTTCTTTGAGCCAGAAAAATGTTAGGAAAATGTGTACAGATGGGGACCCAAGGCCCAGAGGGAAAATTGAAGACTGCTCAAATACTCAAATACAGTTTGTGTTACAAGTTGCTCTATAACATCCACTGAAGTTATCACTGGTGAAAGAATGAGAGGGGGTTTTCAATTCCAAACTTGACAATTTGATAGTAAATCTCCCCTTTTTTTTTTTTTTTTTTCTTTTTTTCTCTTGGATGCACTCATGAGCCCAAGGCTTCTAAAACAGAACTTCTGGTGAGCTGGCAGGAGAAACAATGAATTCACCCCCCAGGTGACGTGGTCTACCTGCTCTGCGTTCCCCAGGCAAACCAGGGAGGACAACTGATTTGGATCACTTTTTGTTTGCTGAGCATGTACAGATGAGATGATTAGCTCAAATAAGTGGGTAGGACTGAACTTTCTTAGCATATATTTGTTCTGTCCTTATTTCTTCTCCTTTGGACTCAGGTGCCAAAGCACGTTGCCACGATGAATATGTGAAGGCCTTGGAAAATTAGAATTAAATATGTGTATTTTTTGTAAGTTGAGACATCATAGAAAAGGGAACTCTAAATCTAGTGTAAATAGCTATCAGCATATTTCTGTTTGTTTTTCAGTCCAGTTGTCTAAGTGTGCTGTACCTCATGTTTTAAAACAGTGCTTGAGCTGAGCTGATGCCAGGCTGCATCTCTTTTCTCTCAGGATTCCCAGGCAGCATGTACTCAGCCAAGAACAGGATGGGCACCTGGGTCTGGTGTCCAAAGCTTACATTCACCACTCACCCAGCACTTCATGGCTGGGCCAGGGGTGAACCACATCAGGATTCTGTGTCTTGCTTGGGCACTGAACAGAGCAACAGAAAAGCTTTGCCATGCTTTTGTTTTTTTGTTTTGTTTCCTTTTTTTTTTTTTTTTTTTTTTTTTTTTTAATTTCCAAAGTGTCCTCATTCTCTGTGAGTTAGAAATTCCCTAGGCATATTTTGGAGTTAACTTAATAAATTTGGGGTTGCTTGAGCCAGGACACAAATTCTTCCATCTACAGTCAGAGAAGCTGGAAGACTTTTCCTAAGTCTCTTTGAAGTCTCAGGTTCATGCAACCTAAAAGAAGCTCAGTTTTATGCATGCAGAAGAGGTACCTTGATGCTTGAAATAATTTCCAGGGAATGATAATTTCTCACAGATTATTTGACTTTCATCATCAAACAGTCAAAAAGTTACTCAGTTTTTTGGCCTGAAGCTGTCCCAAGGCAGAACTGAATATTCCAGGACCAGTCATGATTTCAGCGTATTTTGAATTTCACACTAAAAACAAATGTGGCTTCCCTTGAAAGAAGTAAAAAACCAATTACTATTTAATTTTTGGAAATAAAAATTTAAAATGTTGAATGTAAAAGTTCTTCAATGGTTTAGAAAAACATCATTCTATTTTTGGCTTTTCTACACTGCTTTTCCATTTAGATGAAAATGATATTTTGGTTGACAAGTAGCTCCGTTAAAACCTCTCCTCTGGCTGTCTGGCTTTGCACTCCTCTCCTGTAGAAAACAAGCTCAGTAGAAGGCACAGGAGCAACATCAAAAGCATCATCTTGATGTGTCCAGGTAGAGCCTGTGTCCTGGGTCCCTGGTTTGAAAGATGCAGCTCTGGAATCACAGTGCTCCTTTCTTTGACACCCATTACAGAAGATTTCCAGTTAACACAAGAGCAGCAGCTTTTCCTGCCCAGGGACCTCTGAAGTGAAGTATTCCTTGCTTGCTCCCATGGGGAATAGAGGAAGATATGGCCAAGGAAATAGAAGAAGCCAAATCTAATTAAAACTACATTTTCCATTGCAGGAACAATCAGGCTTGGGAAATCAGTGTTACTTGACATCATTGTGGTCAAGAATACCACATGGATTTCATGTAAGGATACATGAAAAGTCTTGGACTTGAGATGAACATGCATCTATCTCTGCCTGGACATACACACATCTCCAGAGGTATCCTAAGTAATTTTAAGGTATTTGCACATGATATAATGCCTTTTGCCACCTTGTTTGTGCAAGAAAGAAATGTAACCCTAATCTGTACCAAAGATCTAAGTTCCTATTGAAGTCTAGGAGGTCAGACAGGCTGAAGGACCCTCCTGCTGTCCTGCTATGGAGTGTTCAATATTCCAGCTCAGTTACTGTGGCTGGAGTGCTGCAGCTCTGAGCAGAGGTCTGCTGAGCCAGCCTTGATGCTCTTGGAGATGAAAATGTGCAAGAAAAAACCTGCCCCTCCAGAGGCTCGTTTTTGGATGGAGGGTGGCCAGGCTGCCTACACAGCCATCATGTCCATAAGGCAGCAGGTTCCAGTGGAGTTAGGATACCTGGGACCTGCCAAGGATTGTAGGAACATGTCCAATTTGCAAGTTTCAAAGCCACTGAGAAGCAGTGAGTCAGTGGAGAGATCTGATAAATCCTTTGTTAGAGGCTTGTTCCAGTTCTAATTAATCACATTCAATAACAATTCAATTAGTGCCATGAGTTAAAAATTACCAAGTTAGCTGCACATACTGAGATGGACACATTCAGGGCTGAGACAAAAATAGTCTGGCAGAAATGAGAGGCATTGAATAAAGCAATGATCTCCTGAGACATTTCTGGAAATTGTTCATGGCTATTTTCCATGTCCTCATTCTCCAAATGCTTCTGGTATTGCTTTCCTTCTCTGACCTGGGCCTTCCACGGCAGATCTCACACACATTTTCTCTTGCTAATGGACAAGAGTGCAGACTACTGATGTGAGTGGATGCTCACATGCAGACTGGAACCTCCCTTAGAAACTCAGTCCCACTCTGCTAAGAGCTCTCTGTACATAAAACAAAGCAAAGAAGTCCTGGGAATATTAATACAGACAAAACAACAAGCAAAAGTAATACAATTGAACAGGATCCATCTTCCTGAGAGCCAAAGCTCCCAGCAGTTCAACTGCCAGCCCTCAGGCTACTGCACACCACACTCCTGTCTACGAAGGAAAATACACTGAAAATCACCATCCCTTTGACTTCTCCTGACAGCCATTTCTTCATGTATTAATTTCTTTTAGTTTCATGTATTTAATCTTTTATCGTTTTTACAGCTCTTGGATTATGCTTATATTACATCAAGTACAACAGGGTTCTGACTTGGACATTTTGGCTGGTAAAAAAGGAGGTGAAGTGAAAGTCATCATTCCAAACTTTATAGCATTAAAAAGTTAGTGGTTAGTATGCTGAAAAAGTAGATAAACTTCTATCAAGAGGAAACAAGAAATAAGAGAATAAAAATACTCAGTGATTCTTTTAATAAAATAAAAACTAAACAATAGATATAATTGGCAATCTAGGTCCATAATCTGCCCTGCATTTTTGAGGTGAAATGGCGTTTGGTTGCTTTGTTAGACGTCTTCCTCCATTTTCCACTTTCTAAGTTCTTTGGGGGTGTTTCACCAGAGGAAAAGGGAGTACAATCAGAATATAATGGAAATCTGAATTGTTGTGTACACACAGACACACACATGCACTGATATCTGTGCCAGCACAGCAGCAAGGTGTCACTGCTTTCTCTATCTCCATCAAGCTGGTACAGGTCCTGTAACACTTGCAAGCAGAGCAGATCCTCCAAAGCTGAGAGTGTTGCTGAATATTCTTGTCTTGTTGAGTCAGTTTTCCTTTATTCTGGCCTGGCAGTGCTGTTATGAAGATTCTTCCCTCAGGTTGCAACATTTCATTTCAAGAATCAAGAGCACTTTTTGTTTCCAAACCAAACTGAACTCAGAGTTTACCACTCAAAAATATCTTACTGGTGTGTGTAGACAGACCTTTGTACCCAGTATATCTCCATTTGGCACTTCCTCAGCAAGTCAGAATATTTACCTCTAATCTCATTTTGCACAGAAAAGTAAAAACAAATTCCAGTTGCAGTAAATCAGAACAATATATACCATTTTGGGTAAATGAATTGGAAAAAAAAAATACTGAGAGCTGTTTTCCCATATGTCATCAACTGAGACACAGCTGGGGCAGTGCTGGTGATGGGGCTAATGCACAGCACGGGTGTAACTAACGAAATGGGAACTCTGAAGAGGGAGCAGTGGCAAAAATAAACCTCTGATTCAGCAGCCAGATGAGTAGTGGGAATGATTTCTTCAGCACACAGTGTCTCTGTGGCTCCCAGCAGAATAGGTGCTGATGTGCTGTTCCATGATGATTCAAAGTCCACTCCAATAACAGGAAAAGAGTTTTCTATTAATTTCTTGAGCTTTCCACTTGTCTTAAAGAAGCAACTGTTTCTGGTTCAAGCCACAGCTGCAGAAGGCTCTTTCCAGGACAGATTAAAATGGATGAGCACCAGGCAAGCAGGAGGCTGCAGAACCCCCCAGGATCCCGGAGTAATTCCATCATTGTCTTCTAGCGGCCAGTGGCACTGGTGACAAAAGTATCAGCACAGCTCATAAGCTGCTACTTCTACACAGGAGTTGGTGCCCTGATTGCACCAATGGCTCTTCATTGTCCTGATCAGCCTCACCTCCACCCACAGCCCTTGCTCATCTACCCAGGGATCCTATTTAGTCTATTTAGACTGGGTCACTGAGCTCTGCTTTGAGCTATGCTGCAGGACTGGGGTGGTCTGCAGTTTGGCCATGTGCTTTTCTGGCCATGAATCCCACTGATCCAGACTCCAGTGCTCAGAGTCACTTCTGTCCTGGCTCTGGATGTGTCTTGCTGCTGTGGATCCGCCTAAATCTGACCTGTGGTTTGACTTCAAACCTGCCTCATCACCGTGGATTCTCCAGCAATCTGAATTCTCAGCTGAGCCTGGCTGCTTTCTGGGGCCTGCCTTGCATGGGTGCTGTGGATGGGCTCCTGGTTGGTGAGGCTGCCAGTGAGTCCTTGGAAAAGTGCTGGGCACCTTGAATGTAGAAGATTTCAGTGCAGTAGCTGAGTTTCCTAAATGAATTGATTTAGCCATGGAATTGTCTAGGCAGTTTTCAATGTGGGTAAGTGCATCAGAGATATGCCTTTTCTTTGAGGGTTTCCTCTCTATTCTGACAAAAGGGGATTAAAGAATATACTGCTCCTGCACCCCTGCAGGACCTTGCTTTGGAGAAGCAGAAGTTGCAGCAGCCTGTTTTCAACCACCACCTCCTCTGCACACTCCTTAGCTGGGTGCAGTGCAGGAATTTGGCCCTTGACAGGACCCTGCACTCACTGAAGCAGCCTTGGCACAGGGAGTGTCAGATCTGTGACCCTTGCAGATGTCAGTAGTAGATGAATAGGCACGACCAAGACCCCACAGTATGCCAAGTTTGTAAACCCTTTTTGTCAAGGGCTATCTTTTCAGTGCATACGGAGCACCTACCTTTGTGTGGTTTTGGTCATGATTCCAGGTGCTGCTGAAATGTAAATACTTACTAGAGTAATATCCAAGCTCTGGCTGCTTTTGTTTTGCTTTTCATAAGCTCACATACCAGAGAGGGCCGGAATTCAGGATTTACCAAGAACAGACCCTGCTCTAAAGGGGATGCTGTTGCCACTGGCAGCATGTAAAGGTGGGTGAGGTATGTTAGCAGATAGACATGGTTACTCTTGGGAATAAATAACTAGGATTGCTTCTGTGAATGCCTTGGGAAATGTTTAACTGTCCTGCTTGCTGAAAATACTTGAATTTACATAATTCAGTAGGTTGAAATGATCTCTGAGATCATCGAGTCCAACCTTTGATCAAGCACCATTATGTCAACTGGACCATGACACCGAGTGCCACATCCAGTCTTTCCTTAAACACCTCCAGGGATGGTGACTCCACCACCCTGCTGGACAGCCCATCCCAACGTTTAATCACCATTTTTGTGAAGAAATTTCTTCTAATGTCCAACCTGACCTTCCCCTGGTACAGCCTGAGATTATGTCCTCTTGTCCTGTCATTGGTTGCCTGTTAGAAGAGCCCAACCCTTACCTGGCTACCCCCTCCTTTCAGGGAGTTGTAGAGTGATAAGGTCCCCCCTAAGCTTCCTTTTCTCCAGGCTAAACACCCCACAGCTCCCTCAGCTGCTCCTCACAGGATTTGTGCTCCAGACCCTTCCCCAGCTCCACCACCCTTCTCTGGGCTCACTGCAGCACCTCAATGTCCTCTCTGAACAGAAAGGCCCAGAACTGGACACCGGGCTCAAGCTGTGGCCTCACCAGTGCCGAGTACAGGGGACACATTGTCCAAGTTCCTAGTTCTTGAAAGAGCTGTGGGGTTTGAAAAACTAGTTTTGTTTCAAAATCTATTTTGTCATGTGATTTAAATGAGTTATTTCAAGGAGGAAAATTCCTTCAAATCAACCTATTGTGTCCTGAAACAAAACCAGAGCCCTTGCTGTGCAAACAATAGGGGCTGCATTGCCAGCATCTCCCTTGCCTCAGCTGCAACAGACCATGCACTTTGTGCTGCTCGACTGGAATCCAAACTGTCATGTCTGAGTGTTCAGGACAAGCTGGTTAAAGTGGTCTGAGATCAGAGAACAAGGCTGAGGGCTGCAGTCCTCCAGGGAGAGGGATGGATCCTGCATTTCAGGGTGTCCTGCTGGCTTTGCTAAAGTGTGGGGGTCATAGCATTCTTCAGTGTGCTCCTTCAGGCAGGGCTTGCTCACCCATCCCAGGTGATGCTGGTCTCTAATTCAGCATCAAAGAGACTATTATCTCGATCTGTCATATTTGACAGAGTTGCTTTGTGAAGGAGCTCATTTTTCACAAGCTGCTGCTTTACCTGTCTCTTTCTTTCCCCATTTTCTTCTGTTTCATCTTCCTCTGACTTCTGTTTTATTTTTCCCTCTGGCCAGACTTCTTAATCCTTATTTTTTGCATGAAAGTCTTTTACTGTCTGAAAGCTGAAATTGTGGAGCATATGGGCACTTAATGCAGGCCACCTGCATGCATCCAGGGACTGACTCTACACAGTCCATGAATTGTCTGCTTGACATCCTCAGTGTAAAATGTTCTGCAGCCACAAACGGCAGATACGAGTCAGGCTGCTGCCAAGACATGGTGGAAACCCTAAATTGTTGTGATTCCTTTCTGTCCTGTAAATGTTATTTATTTGCATAAATTCAGAGAAGCCTCCTGGATTGCCTCAAAGCTGTGGCTGTTTCACTGATTTAACCTCAACCAGCTCAACTGTTTTGTGCTGCAATTTTGCCAGCACACACTGCAGGCACAGCTGTAGGGCACAGCAATTTGTTTCCATATGTTCTTCACACAGCACATGTAGTAGCACCCAGAGCTGCAAAATGCTACTAGTGGGACAGATGCAAACATTTTAGATCTATTTATTAGGTGCTTGGAGTCTGTTCTTACAGCAATTTCGTACAGAATTTATGCAGTGGAGTTTAAACTGCCAAATACAATGCAAGCAGCAGATAGTCATAATTATGGTGTTAATAAGTGGTGTTTTGTAAGTGGTCTCCTGGCAAGATGTCCAGTGCAGGCTGCTATGCAAGCCATTTCTCCTTCATTAATTGTTGCTAATGTTTTCACTGTGAATTAACTAGCTTAGCGTGGCAGACTTGAACAAAGAAGAAAAAAGTATTACATTTGCTTAGAGAATAAATAGAAAAAAACATAATTCTTCACTGGGTCTCTCACTGCTGCTTGCTCCCCTCAGATGTATTCCTTATCACTGCTTACTGCCTTCCAGGCCTCATGGGCTGTACAGCTTGTAAAAGGAGCATTCAGGTGATAACATCTGCTCCCTTTCTCCAGTGCAAGTGATTCAAGGTCTAAATTTTTTATTCAAAGCTTTTGCTATATGTAAAAGCATATTATAAAGATGGCCAAGATGTGATTTGAATGCTTTAAGGAGTAACAATGGTACCTATAATCCACTTAGAAGGTGGAGTTGCCTTCAAACAAATCTGGATACAAACTTTCCTGGAGGTACTCATGAAGGAACTGCTGCAGGTTTCTCTTACAACACCACTTATTTTATGGAGCTTGGATACAATTACTTATCCAGAAAAGCAGTGGCACTAGTGGGTAAAAAAAACTTTGATTAAAGACTGATGTCTGTATAAACACATACAAGAGACAGGCCTAATCTGTTTTGGTTTCAACATCCTAATAATATTCTAAAATAGTTACTGAGTAAAATATTCTCTATAAGCAAATATGATTAGATAATATCCATCTTTGTCTACTGAACAGTTTAAATAATAAGTGGGAGCCCAAAGGGAATATGGATTTATGAAGATGCTTTTTTGTAAAGCAAGAATATACAACATATTTTTCTCAAATCAAGGCTCTGACAACAAATGGGTCTTTGAAAACATGTCATGTTAAAAGACAATGAGGAAAAGATCAGGGTGTTAAGCAAGCCATTACATACAAGTGGTGAAAAGAAACTGTCTGCAGTTCAGTTTAGCAACACAACTGGGAAAAGAGCAGGCAGGCTGAGACTATTGAAGATTGTCAGCACTGTCACAGTAGCACATGATGAACAACACAGGATTTGGAAAATCTGCATAAGCTGCATGAGCAGCCCCTTCACTGCAGCATGTGCTGATACTCCACAGGAAGGACTCTTGAAACATCTACAGAGAGCACAAGGAAAATGGGCAGTGTGAAGAATGTCTGGGAAAGCATGAGCAGAATTCCAGTGCTGTGCATCTCTGGGGAATAATTACAGACCCTCCCAGTGCACCTGGAGCAGCTCTGGCACTGTACCACTCCTTGGCTCAGGTGTATTTCTGCAAGAGGAGTAGGGAACTTCGTTATTGCAAATTCCTACTGCCATGATGCTTGTAGTTTTAGTCCTTTATCCTGCTGTATTTTATTCCCTTTGACTAAACTTATTTACATAACTTGCTCTTTTCTCATTATTCTATTTTAAATTCCTGGTTAAACCCTCCACCTTGTTTAACTAAAGGCTAAAGAAAGCAGAGGCTAGGAATTGGTAAAAAATTGTCAAAATTCTAATATATTCAAGTGGTGTGTCCTGTGTAAATATACAACTGCTTCTCCATTGGGGTGTCATTCATGGCCACAGGGCAGGTGCTCCCCTACAAGGGTGAAGGCAAGCAGAGGGCATCCAGATTTCTCCTTTTTCCTCAGATCTGCAGGGAGAACTGGAAAAAAACTCTGTGGGCTGACTCCTCATCTGGAAATCTGAAGGAATCATGTTTATTTTAAATGGCCTTTAGGTGAAGTGGCTTGGGATGATGTATTGAAGATGAGAAAATACTGGGAAAGGTGATTATGAGCAATGCTATTTCACAATGATGCAGAGAAAACAGCTAAGACTAAGAATCTTTCACTTGTGAAGGTGATTCCAAAGCTGGAAGACCTAAGGACATGGAGAGTCACTTCCCATCCAGCTGTCAGCTCAGTTTGATTGTGACCAATCTCCTCCCCATCATCTCCTATCTGTGCCTATTTGGTGTATGAACATAAACTTCCAGGCTGACTGGGACAGTAACTCTGAACAGTGGGGCAATAGGTGTGCAATCAGACCACTGCAAGATGTGTGGTGCATTTGTACCAAGCCTAATTTGGCCTCTGAATCAGAAATAAACTGTTATTGCAAGTATTGTTCATTGAAAATAGATGTACTAGCCTAGCCCCAAAGATTACAGTTTGCTGGAGAACACTGTTTTGGAAGAGATTAGATTAAATAAAGAGTGATTTTTAAAGGGTATTTTTCCTTTAAGCACCATGAGGATATTGAAATAATTGGTAACCATTTTAATATAACTACAGTCTGAGATCTTGGTGGGTAAATGCCATTTAAGATAAAGGTTTCAGTGAGATTTGCTTTCAGATTCTTTCAAATGTATAATTTTTCACAGAATCACTCTTTGAGCAGCTGTTTCAGCTGGATGGTGAATGCTTTCATACCCTGCTTGCACAATAGCACATACTGCAGCCAAACCAGGGTTGCATTTGTGCAACTTGTGCACTGCATCTTGCCTGTCTGTGCCCTACACAGCAGCTTGTTTTAGCAAGAGAATACACTACACTGCTCTGGCCAGAAGATGGCAATGAGAAATGAGGTTTTACACTTTATTTTTTTAATCAAGTATTGTACTGTGGTGCTTTGAGCTGATTGCAGTTTATATGTCAAATCCTTCTAGGCAGATTTTTTTTTTTAATAATTAAAAATCCCAGCTTCACCCCTACACAGATGAAGCCACCAGTGGGCTGTGTCTGAGCACATCCAGCAGGAGGGAATGTAGGTGGCAGTTTAAAATCAATTTTCCCTTAATTGATGTTTCATATCTGGACTGCACAGTGGTTGTAAAGCCCAAAAACATTTAGCAGCTGTGTTTTAAGGACTTTGGGAAGACCAGATGGCTGAAGATTCACTTCAGCACTGGGGCGCAGGGTAGCTGCTCCCCTGGAGCTTCAGCTGACAGGTTTTAACAGTGTAGGGGAGATTTGTTAGAATGTGTGGATTTTTAAAGTAGGAATGTAGCTTTAACTCAAGGTTCATTGCCAGAGATTCCTCAGCACCAGTGAAAATGAAGCTGTGTAGCTGCCCTTCAGGAGCTGGAGGCACAGGAGCATTGTTACTCACCTGTTCCAGGGACATGAGGGTGTTGTTCCTGGTGTGACAGCTCTGGCTCCATCACGAGATGTATCCCCCAGGGCACCTGGTGCTGCATTTCTTCTGGTTTTACTCTCACCTCTAGAAAGACCTTGGTTCTCCATACAAGATAAGAACATTGTGGGAATCTTCAAAATATGATATTTCCCATTAAAATCTTGCTGCTGTTTTTATCATGCTGACTCCCAATACCCATCAGAAGTTGGCAGAGGCAAACTCACAGTGGCAGAAGAGAAAATTTCTCTCCTCCTTTAGTATTTCCATGATTGACTGCAAAGCTGAGTAGCCAAAAGGAGATGGATTTTACTACTGGGGAATAACTTAGAACTGAGCAGCTCTTCTAACCTGAGTGAATGATCAGTTATTTCCAACTTCCCCCTCAAACAGAAACAAAGATAGTAAAGTGTTTGCAAACGTTGCACAGTTTGCTGATCCCCAGAAAGTGAGATGTGTTTCCAGGAGGAAAATGGACAACAAGAGAATACTGAAGAGATCAGACTAGAAGAGAAGTAAAACCACCAAGGTCAGAAGTCAGGGTAAAAGTCAGGCTGACAGCTTGCCTTACTGCCTGATCCATGTTGGTTCCCTCAGGAGATCCCTTGAGACAGGAGCTAATACCCCACCAGTTCACAGTCCTCCTGAGGCTGTTTTAGCTACACAAACTGACTTTAGCTCCTGGACCTGCTATTGTGCACCTCCTTTTTGAAGCAGGACAGCATTTGAGGCTCTCCCTGTAGGGAAAGGAAGCTTATCTGTGGTGTTGTGATGTGTTCTGCACTATGATGGCAATTTAAGTGAGAGTGATTAATTTTAGCTTCCTTGTTTGCTCTCAATTCAGCAGTTACAGCGAAGACTCTCGAGTGTCCTCTGCTGTTCTTTAACAATTCAACCAGACCTAGTGTCAACAAGGAAGCAGCTAATCAAAGGCTGCTGGCGTAAATTATCAGACCCAGGTCAGCACAGTTAGTGCACACACCTCCACAGGTGCCCCATGCCCACTGTGTTTGCCTTTCCTTGGTTCTGCATTAACCTGGCACAGCCATCCTCCTCCCATCTGGGCTGCTGATCACAACCCTATCATTTTATGGGACTGCAAGTATCTGAGCACACCATTTTCTCTGCTTGTTATTGTTTGCCAGAGCTGAGAATCACATTTCTTTGGGGACAGTCTGCAGAGGTTATGTCCCCAGTGGGAAACCTTTGGTTAAATAGTCCAGATTGGTTGGTTGATTTCATGGGACACTTTCTAACACCCTAATTCATGTTTGGGGAGGGTTGACTGCAGTAGTATATGGCAGGATGCAACATGAATGGGTTCATTCTCCTGTGTCACTTCATGTTCAATTGTGATTTTCTGGAATTACTCTGTCCCTCGGTGATTGCTCAGTGCTGGGATTACAGGAGCAGATCTGTGCAGCCAGCACAGTCATTGTTTGTGGTGAAGGCTCAGCCAGCAGGGTGATGGATGTGAGGCAGAGGCTGAATATTTGCTGTCTGTCAGAGGCAGCCTGTTGCCAGGCACCATGGACTCGGTGGGAACAACAGCTGGATATGAAGGTACAAGCAGGAGCTGTGTGTCTCAGGGTGTGTGTTCAAGTTTGTCCTTCTGCACAGACCAGGCTTGTCCCTGATCTTTGACCCTGCCACATTTTAGCTGTGGGTTGTGTGGTGCTGGGCTCTTACTCTCCTGCCTTATTAAAGACTAGAGTGAAAAGGCAAATCTGACCAGGAATTTCTCTGTTAATGAAAAGTGAGCAAAACTAGAGACAAGTGCAAAATGCTGCAAATATAGGTTGATTGATAGAAAAATACCACAGAAAGGTAAAATACTATCATATCTGTCCTTGCATTTTCCCATTTTTTTCCACTGTTTTTATCTGGTTTTCTCTAGTTTCTGCTTCTTTACTGTTTATATACCTATTCTAGCCTTTCACATGCAAATGTATTTTGGTAGGAGGAGTAGAGACTCCAGTGGACTGACATGAGTCCTATACCAGCAGGGTACTTGCTGAGCAGTCTGCTTGAACCTGAGTCTGTAAAACTGAGTCTCAGCTTGTCCTGGGATGACTTTATGATGCTTGTATCCCCAATCATCTGTTCTGTTCTGTTTATGCTGGACACAGCTATACAGGACTTGCACAGAAAACCACCATGGGTGGATGCTTTCTTCAATTCTCTTTTATTTTTTTTTGAGAGAAGAGAGGTGCCAAGCAATCAAAACCTGTTGACACCGTGGCAAGTAATAAATCAAGGCTCTGATATTTTAAGCAGTGGGTTGTGTAACATTCATAAAGGAAGAATAGGAGTTCTGCCAGCCATGCTGGTTATTCATCATCTTCTCCATCAGTTTAGCCAGTCTCAGGTATTCAGGTTGTTCCTTCCTTCTTTTTATTTCTTAGTAAGCATTACTTTATTTTCTAGGGAGCACAGAAGTAAGAATAGAGAATGAACATAATGATGACAAATGGTTGCTTTGGCCTTCTCTGGGAAGACTGTGATAACCTTGGTCTGGTCTTTGTGTGCTCCTTCTGCCTTGCCATATGAGTTCACTGAGGTGGCCCTAGACTGGCAGACCTCCAAAGCGGCGTGTGTCTGACATTGTTCAGTGGGAACACTCTGTGCAGACCCAGGCACGCTCCTCTCCTTGGCATCAGAGGAAAGAAAACAAAAGGCCTTGGTGCTGAGTTTGCTGGCTTTATCAGCACATATGGTTGCCTCCTCTGTCTTCCAAAAGCTGTTTCAACCCCAACACCAGACCATTGGTATTATCTGGCAAATCCCTCTTCACTTGCCAGCCATAGACACTTGGCTTCCTTGGAGCTGGTGAGTAATGCTTCCCTGCTGCAGGCTGGTTATGAGCACAGACAAACAGCTGAACATCCATAAATTACTAATTATTGTCTCTTTGTCCACCTCCTTGCTCTGCTTAAGCAGAAACTGATTCTTCCAGGGCCTTTGTGGGCAGCTTGATCTTCCAGATGAGAGAGGATGTAATGGATACTACTGGAACTGCGAAGAGTTCCAGTTCAGGCATAAAATGTATTGCAAATATGTTCTATTTCAAAGCCTTTGACACAAAAATTCCTAATTTTCCTTGTCCAGGTTTTAGTTTTTGCGTACATTTTAATTTTGTTCTGTTGTTTCAAAAGGAAACAAAGGGTATAATGTCAGTGCCCAGCATGACAGAATCACCTGTTTTCAGCTTAGCTTTAGGGAGAATCAGTCAATCTGAAATAGTAAAAATTGTTACCAGATTTCTCAGGTAACTATGAGGGACGAATTACAGTGGAATTGCAGAATAATGCAGTGTGAGGAGGGGCTCTCATCCATGATTAGCCAGTGCCTGTTAGAAACTGCCAGAGGAGAGGCTTCCAACTGTACAGTCTATTTCCCATGTTGAACCTATTGGTTGGGTGACCAACAGGGAAGTATTAAGCTGAATGTAAGCATCTGGTGCCTCTGATCTGTGTTAATGGGGGATAGCAAGAGACAAACTATTATTCCTCTTACATTAAACATTAAACATGAAAGAGTTGCATTAAAATGCTCCAGGAGAAAGGAATTACTTGTGTCTTTTTGATCAGTGGGTGGTTCTTCTAGATTTGACACTGGCATGTGTCTGACTTGGTGCACCCAACTGTATTTTTGAACAGCAGTAGGAGTTAAATTATCCTTTCAAAAGGGAATGAACACCCAGCTGGGGTTAATGCAGAAACATCAACAGACTATGCTTTTACATGCCTGGGGAATAGCTGCATTTTCTGGGTTCTGCTCCCAAATGCATTTGGACAAAAGCAGAAAGTGTGAGGATAAAAGTGAGAATCCACAGTCCTGTTTTATAGGGGGAAAAAGGAAAGTGGTGGATCAAGCTCCAGCTAATGTTGGCTAGTCTAAGGCAGGTGAGTGCTGACTGATTTTTACTTGCACATAGATAATACATGAAGAGATGGCTGATAAAATGTGGATTTAGAATCACTGAAATATTGAAAATCTGAAGGTAGAGACATACAGAGGTTTTCTGCTCCACATTTCAGCTCAAAGGGGTAATTTTAAAGTTGAATTGGGTTGCTCAGGGCCTTGTGCAGTCACCTGCTGACTATGTGCAAGGATGCACAGCAACCACCTAAATCCTTGCTTTTATTGTGAGGAATTTTGTCTTTATGTAGAAATGCATGTAACCTTAGTTGTCCCTACATCACATAAAGAGAATGGGAAGACAAAGGCCAACATAAATATCTCTGAGGGCTTCCTAAAAGGGACTTGAAACCCTTCAGGAAACAAAAGAACAATAAGTGAATATTGATGCTCCAAAGATGAGTTTCAGCTTCAGAGCAAGTAGGAATCAAAGGGAAAGATGTCCTTTCCTTGTATCTAAATAAAAAAAGAGCTTAGGAAACCAAGAAAATGAAATTAAAATAATCAAATGCATCTCACAATTCAGTGCTGTTTTTCCTCCATGAGCATTACTTAGCTCCTTGCTTCCCCGTCTCTTGGTTTCCTGTTGCCTTAGAGTCAGAGAAGAGAGGTCTTAGGGAAGCACTTGAATTCCATTCTCCACTTCAGGGCCTGCCAGGGAAGGCAATGGGCTTCCAGCAGCCCTGGACAAGGCTGGTTTGCTGACCCCATGGGCTAGTGGCCAGTACATTTCCTTTGTTCGTTGTAGCCTCCGTTGGGATGCAAAGAGAGTGCCAGCCATGGATTTCATTAATTCCACCATCAGTAGGTCTGAATTCATTGCCACTAATACAATGCCTTTTTTCTAAGTGCTGTGCCAGGGGTAGTTTTTTTTACACCATGTGTGACCTCCTGTTATTTCTCAACAAATGTTGGCAGGCACAGCACAGCTGGCAGAGCAAAGCAGCACAGTGTGTCACAAACTGCTGAGTGCATCCATGCTGAAATGAACAGCCAATTCCAGAGTGAAAATTAAATCAATAAGAAAGAAAAACATGCCACTATTGCTCTCCTTTACTCCAGCTTTGACTGCTGCTTCCCATTGCATGTTAACTCTTCTGACTTGGACTTGGGCAATAGCCAGAAAAAGGTTATCAAGAGTTTCAGAGAAATATTTTTATATCTCTTCTATCCTTCTAAAACTTCCCCAGACTTCTGTAAAACAGCTGTTTCTAAATTGTTCAAAAGCAACATAGCAATTAATTTCTTTCTCTGAGCTGATATTCAGACTCTGTTTTTTTACTTTACAGGAGGCCTTGACCTGTTCCAATAATATATTGCAAATAATAATTGTAGTGAATGTTCATAGTTTCCAACAGTGGATAACCCACTTTTCTCTCCCTCCTTGTTTCTTTGGGGTTCTGTTGCTATGGAAGAGGAGAGCAGGGTGAAGTGCTGCAGTTGGTTGCAGGCAGCCTGAGCTTTGCTGATGACACAAGTAGCTGCCATGGCTTAAACTGCTCAGGTGCAGGACAGAGGACTGGGTAGTGTTGCAGAACGTAACTCTTGGGGATACTGGATCTGCTTCTTTATTAATAAATCACTTTCATGTGCTAAGGAGCAGCTGTGCCGTCCTAAGAACTTGCCCTGTTCCATCCTGCAGCCAGCCCCAGCGTCTCTGCCTCTCTGCTCAGTTCCCCTCTCTGCTCACAAGAGGGCTCAGACCCTGCTGTCAGCCCAGGGCTCAGGCTGCTGGGGGTCACCCAGCCCCAAAGCTCTCGGCTCAGGATGGTTCATGGGTTCAGCCCTGTCCCTCAGGGTGGGTAACACACAAACACATCTGGGCTCCTGTCTTATGACAGGGTTTTATTGAGCAGTTTTATTTTATTTTGGTGCATTTAATTTGACCTGTTTTAGGATGACGCAAGTGTTCATGAAGCAGGTTTTGCTGGGACACCCTCTGCCCTCTGTCAGAGCTATGTGTATAATTTTGTGTGCTCAGTATGGTACACTGGACTGGAGAGTAGGGGGTATGTTCCCTGCCAGCAGGCCTCTCAAGATGGCAAGGCAAAAAGAAATAGCTTCAATACAACTATCCTGCAAGCCTGGTTCTTCAGTGGATTGTCATTTTTTTGGCACCAAGAAGAGCATTTTAAGCTGATGAGAAAATGCAATAGACTGATTTACTTGGATGCTTTCAATGTTTCTTTGACTTTAGCCAGGGGAGCCCAAAGGAGGGGTAGAGAAAACCAAAATATAATGCTGCACAAGGCTCTTTTGTATGCACTGGGGCTTGCAGACACTCACTGAATTTGTACCTGCCTGTGGGCCAAGTGGAAAAAGAGGGCAGGCAGGGGGAATTTTTGCTCTTTCTCAGATTAACAACCACAGTCATCAGCCCCTGGTGAGGCCATGCAGCTTGGAAAAGGTGAGAAAAGTGTGTGTAGCTTATACCTGCTCTCTCTGAAGTCACACTGTCATGCAGAATTTCTGATTGCTGTTGGGCCTCTGGCTCACCCTCCTCTTCCTCCTCTTGGGCATGGGTCTGGAGCTGGACCCCCCCATGTGGCACTGATGGGATGAAGTGTCCTGTGAGCAGGAAGATAAGCCTGAAACCTAAAAGGATAGAAATAAACACATTTTTTATCTTTTCATGAGCAAATCTTGCTTTTCTCTCTGCTAAAGAGCCCATTCCAGAGCAAAGCCAAAGGTAAGTGGAGACCTTGTTAGGTGCCTTGGAGCAGTGAAATGTTGTCAACAGGGGCATCCCATACTTTTCCAGTAGAAGCATCTCATTCTTACTCTATTTTCTCAAACTGGCTGGTCTCTTGTCTCCTTGATGTCCCTTTAAAGACTGCAGAAAGGGTCTGTGAGACACTTGGGTGATACTAACTGTGCCTCTGGCTGAAGTGTTTTGATGGCAGAGGATGGGACAGGCAGAAATGAGGATGTGAGGATAAACAAGTCTTGACAAACAAGCAGTGGTATTGGTGGCTCTTAGAAATGAGGAAGGGTGACCCATCCTTGTAGCCCCAATGCTGGCACCAAACTTTGAGCAACAGAAAGCCAAAGAGAGGGAATTGCAGTGGCATTTCACAGGAGAATGGTGACAGTGACTCAGTCCCTGGTGGCTGCTGCTGCAGCTGGACATGAGCCCATGTGTTTGCAGTTGTTATCCTCATAGAAAAAGCCAAGTCCTGGAAGACTTTAACTTTCAATCTGCAGTGAATTGAGGGACTGATGTCCCTGCTGTGATAGGGAGCCCAGTGCTGTGTCTCTGGAGCAGTGACACACAGCATGGCTGTTTCTCATGTGGCAGCTCCAGGACTTTTGTTGCAGCACAGAAACCTGGATCAGCCCTTGGATAAGGGCTGACTAGTCTTGTGTTCTATCATGCTGCTGCCTCTAATTATACTTAGTCCTATCTGATTAAATGAGACTGGAATTTACTGGCTACTCCTTTTTTCTGCTGCCTGTGTCACCAATATCCAGGGGCCCAAACTCTAGAGCACCTGCTTTTGCAGCCCTTTCACGTTTCTGGTCACATCTTCTGGAGAACTAGTCCAAAGGTTGGGTGTCGTCAACTTCTCCCTTCTTGGATGATACAGTAAAAATATCTGGAAGTGTTTCAGGTTTCTGGAGTTTTGGTAATGCTAGTCTTCCCTCTATGAATTCTAGATTAAATTAGGACTTGCTTTACAGGAAATTTTAGGTAATGTCTGCTTGTATTCACAGCTCAGTCATTTATTTGGGTGTAGCCCAGTAGTCTGAATAGCCTGTGATTTACTGCCACCAGTGAAATGAAACAGAATCACTTTCTCTGATTTATATCCTCTATTGTAGTCAAATATTTACACAGTATCAAGATCTTAGTAATTGAATGGCTTTCAGATAGGCAGCAAATGTTTATATACCTCTGGAATGGCCACAGGGCCATTGAGGGAATGATATTTCATTCTGATAAAAGGTCTTTTACTAAGAAGAAACTTAAAGCTCTCTCAGCTCCATTTTATTCTTGGGGTTGGACTTAGTCATGTTGATTTCAGTGGGTTACTGCAATTCTTACAGACTGTAAAAATGACACAGTTCAGAAAACCACTTTTGTTGAAATGAAGCCATTGTAGTGGAGGAACACGGCATCTTTCCCCCAGCAGTGTTGTTGATTTCTTCAGGTAAGAAAGCAAGAAAAATTACCAGGCTGAAATCACTCTCTGAAGGAAACTGAAGCTGGCAGGTTTGAACAATACCTACCAGTATTAAGTCAGTGTTTCTACAGTCACCTGCAGAAAGGTATCACTTAATATTTCATGACCCATAGGTAAACAAAATTATCCCTGTTTGCTGAAGCAAGAAGGTTTGCTGAAGCACTGAAGCAAGTGTCATTCCTACTTGTTCTGTTTGATTCTATCTCCAGGTGAGGGAACTGGAATTCAAAGCAGGTGCAACAATTAACAGCTGAGTTTGAATATTGCTGAGCTGATCTTTGCTTTACAGTAATATTCAGATCTAGGGAATGAGCTGACCTGGATTATGTTGGTGAAGACTTTGTCTAGACTCAGACAAGAATGTGTATTTCCTAGAAAAAGGAGTTGCATGGAACTGTGTGTTTTTTTAACCACAAGAGATGTCAACTTTTCTTAAAACCAGAGTCTCCATAGAGGCTTTCCATCAGCATAGATTTTCCTTTTTTTCATAATTTTTTGACATTGTCAGATAATTTTGAACTCCTGGATATCAAATTGTACTAGATGAGCAAAAAATAGGAGAGCAGCAGAAAGGTAATTATTATTATATTCTGTCTCTTGATTACTGAAAATAAATTTACCAGCTATCTTTCATATAATTCCAGAGTGGATGTTGGAGAGAGACCAGAAACAATAGATGTATATTTTAGGTCCTACTTGTAAGTGTAACTTGAAAAAAACCTTTTAGAGTGATGGAGGCTGTTGGGGATCCTAGTGTGGGGGAAGGAGAAAAAAAATTACTACAGAGTGATTAACATTTGTGATATAATTTCCTATATAATGGAGACTATATTCCTACCTGGATAATCTAAACAATCCTGTAATATGGACTGATGATTATTTTAATTCTGTAGTAACAAATACTTCTGTAGAATCAAGCTTAATACATGGAGATTGATATTCAATCAAAACATGCAGTGCTTTCAGGTTACAAAAGGTGCTCTTCTCAAAGGTCACAGGATTTCTCGGTTTCTCTATCCCAGCTGGGAGGCAGTTGATAACCTCTTTATTCTGTATCTGGGATAAATTGCAGTTCATCACACTGGTAAAGGGGAGCTTTCCCGTTGACATTTTGTCTACATGTAGCGATATGGAGTAGGATACTCTGAAATTACCCTGTCTGGATCCCCAGCTGCCTCACAGCCTGGCAGAGGAGCCCAGCACTGCTTGTACCTGTAAAGTGTCACGTACAGTTACCAAGGATGTCGCCACATGAACGTGGTACTTCTCCCTGCTTCCTCGGCCCCTGTTGTGTTGTCAGGTAAAGATTACCTCGAGATCAAAGCAAGCTCATTTTTCTAACCAATGCCATCACGTGTGACAGCGTTCTCCGAGCCCTGCTAGCTGCTGGTGACAGGACAGGGCTGTGCCAGCTGTCGCACCACCTTTGGGTGGGATACGGCTGCTCTCTCTGGTGCGGAGCCCGGCTCGCCCTTGCGGCGCGGCCGTTTCAGCACCTTGGCCAGGGCCGCGGCTGAGGGCGGGTCGTGCCGGGAGCCGGCAGCGGCTCAGTGGGCACCGAGAGCCCCCAGATGTGCACTGAGACCCCCAGATGTGACAGCCTGGGGCCACAGCCCCGCACGGGAACGGGCATCGCTCCCCACCTCTGGGTGTAACTGTGCTGATGCGGGCCCGGCTGTGC